>NC_034412.1:23475216-23703252 GCF_002078875.1 Numida meleagris | reverse complement strand
CCCGGCTCCGCCGCCCGCCCCCGGCCCCGCCGCCCGCCCAGCGCCGGCGGCCCCGGGAGATGGTGACACATGAAGCGCGCGGGGAGGACCATGGTTGAGAGGACCAGCAAGTTCCTGCTGATCGTGGCCGCATCCGTGTGCTTCATGCTCATCCTGTACCAGTACGTGGGGCCGGGGCTGAGCTTGGGCGCGCCCAGCGGCCGCCCCTACTCCGAGGAGCCGGACCTGTTCCCCACGCCGGACCCGCACTACGTGAAGAAGTACTACTTCCCGGTGCGCGAGCTGGAGCGGGAGCTCGCCTTCGACATGAAGGGCGAGGACGTGATCGTGTTTCTGCACATCCAGAAGACGGGCGGCACCACCTTCGGCCGCCACCTGGTGCAGAACGTGCGCCTGGAGGTGCCCTGCGACTGCCGGCCCGGCCAGAAGAAGTGCACCTGCTACCGCCCCAACCGCCGCGAGACCTGGCTCTTCTCCCGCTTCTCCACCGGCTGGAGCTGCGGGCTGCACGCCGACTGGACCGAGCTCACCAACTGCGTGCCCGGTGTGCTGGGCCGCCGCGAGAGCGCGCCCAACCGGACGCCCAGGTACGGCGCTCTGCGGTGCGGCACCGCGCGCTGCGACCCGCGATCCCCCTGCCCGCACCGTGCCCCGCATCCCGCCCCGGTCTCCCGTGCGTGGGGGGCTCTCTGTGGGAGTGCTCCTAAAGACGGTGGCTCCTATCTGAACCTTCAGAGGTGGTGTTCGCGTAATCCGGCACACCTCTGTGCCGCTCGTGCCACGAGTTTTGGGGTTTTTAACCGAGCACTGTTCCTCCGTATCGATGCTTTTGATCGCGGCTCCGTCTCCTCTTTGCCTTGAAGTTTCCTACGCTAACATTTTCCTGTGCCATGTGCTCTGTGTCTACGTGCATTGTTAATGCCATACATAATCCCATTACTGAAAAGTGACCTTTAAGAAAGTGCCATAGCATCGCTGCTGCTTTCTCTCCGCGTTCCCTAAAGCCGCTTGAAGCATTTTCCTCGCGCCTCAGCCGCGGGGTTGCCGCTGCCCGCCCCGGTGCAGCCGGGTGGGACGGAGCCGCTGGGCCGCTCCTTTGTGGCACCGGCAGCGCCCCGAAGCAGCTCGGGGGAAAGCGCCCCGAACCACCGGGCTGCGCTCTGCCGAGGTCCGATGAAGAATGCGCAACGTTCAAATCTCATTTCCAAAAAGAAGTGAGAAAGTGCCGTCTGGTGAACCTTGGCACTTGGCTAGCAAACCATTAACCGTACAGAAAAACCCGTGCGGGTCAGCAGATCCCATCAGTGCCTTGCAGTTGGACTTGATGATCTTGAAGGTCTTTTCCAACCTGAGCAGTTCTGTGATTCTATGATTCTATGATTCGTGCGTCCTTGGCGGTCGTGTGCCAGATGCTGCAGTCAGCAGCCCCGGTACCACGCTGCGGCTATGGGTCCCCGTGCCTGCAGGGTGGGAAGCGGCCGGCAGCCCCTTCGTGCAGAACACGGCGTGCTGAGCCCCAGCAGCTTCTCACCTCATCACAGTGCTCTGTGCTGCTTGGTTTTGGAGCTCCAAGAGCTGTTGGCTTCATAGCTGTCTTCGTTTTGTGACCATTCCTGCCCTGTTCCTTCTGTGTGCCCAGAAACAGTTCTGCTGAGTGCAGTCTCCCTGCTTCCCTTTAATCTATACTATCTATGCTCCATTCCCAGCAGTGTGAGAGCTACAGTGTGCACGCTCAGATAACCGAGGGTTTATCACTGTGGTCGGTTAAAGACACACTGCGATGTGCTGGGATGTTGGTGCAGTGGGCAGCTGCTGCCTGTTTCCATAGCAGTGCTCCAGGACAGCGCTGCCTCGCACTGCAGTCCGGCTCAGTGGTCACCCTCTGAAAAGCTGTTCCATCCCTAGAACTGGGATTACGGCAGGCCATGCTTGTTTAACATAATGTGGCTGATGGGGTTTCTTGCTCAGAAAACACTTGGTCTTGCGTTATGCCTCTTACACTAAGAGCAATGCAACTTTATTTCTCCATTGTGAACGCTGTATCTTGTATGGGGAATCAGAACTGTTTTACGTGAGGTGCATTAGAGGGGCTGCTGTGCGTGATGGGTCTGAACTGCGAAAATCTCTCTTTTTTCAAAAAAAAAAAAATGCAGCAAACACCCGTTCAGGCAGGGTTCACTCAGATACCACTATTATCCACTCAATTTTTTGGAGTGCGGGCTTTGAATTCACTTTTAAACTTGGCGTACCAACCCCTGCATTTGCTCCTTACCGCTGAGTTTAAAGCTTTGTTCCTCAAACCCTATGTTTGTCCTGCAAAGCAAACCCGCTGACTTGTGCTCGCAGATAAATCTCCCTCCCTTCCTGTGAGTGCTGGAAAGCATGAAGGTCATTCAGCATTGCCCACATGTACAAATCATGAGCTTAGAGCTGTTAACTTTGCAAGGAATGCGGTTTTATCACTGCACAGTGCCCTATTGCACTACATTCCATAACCTGTGCAGGGTACATAAATTTACAATGCAATTGTTCTTTTTATTGTTCTGCTGCTCTGTGTTAGACTTAATGACTGGGAGCCTTGGATTTCCAAAGAGGGCATTTTTTCCCTTTTTCTTTTTTTTGTGTTGATAAACAGCCAAAGATGGGTGTTTTAGCTCTAATGGGCCAGCACGCTTCTTAAAAAAAATAATAATAATAATACATTACTGTGCCATTTTACCCCCCACCCCCCTGTGTCTTTTCCTGTTTTGTATTCAGAGGACTCCTAGACAGGCATTTCTTGAAGTAAATGTTGTGCTTTGTGCAGTGGGTTTGTTTGGGCCGTGCAGTGTGGGGCCCTGTGGGGCTCATAGCTCGGGGCTGGCTGCATCCATCTGTTCCGCTGGCTGCAGTGTTAGTAAAGGGCAAATTCCAGACTTTGGGAATGGAGACTTGTTCAGTCCTTGTGCTGCCGGGCCTAAATAACTGCTGGGAAAGACTTCTTAAAAAAGCAGATAACGCTGGGACTTGTTCTTTGAGTCATCGTGATGATATTTTTAAGAAAGCAGGGGCTAAGCACTTTCTGTGAGCTGCTCCCTTGCATTTGCCTCACCCTAATGCTGCGAGAGATACCATCTCCTCCGCTGACTCCAACACAAAGCCACGCTCCACTGTCAGCGCCGTTTGGGTGCTGGGGGACACCAGGTTGGTGCCCTCCCACCTATGTGCTCCTGGCACTCGCAAAACCGGGTGCTCCCCTGTTGTCCTTGCAGGTTATCAAACCTGATGGGCCCAAGGTTTAGAATCTCTCTCGGATAAAGCTGTTTACAGCGTATGTTTTGGTTTGTTGCTTTGTGTGTTGGTTTTTTATTTTTTGAGAAACCATTAATGGAGCTCAGCAGTTTGTTGGCGTGGTTTTCCCAAAGTGAGAACTTTCACAGCTTCCAACTGCAGATTGTCCCCTTGCTGGGATCTGTTCTTGATGAGGTTTTTATTATATGTGTGTTTAGGAGCTGTGGAGACACATTGTCAAGAGACCAACTGTTTGCAAATGGAGGGCCCTTCCAAATTGCTTCTGTAACATTAGCACTTCTACGAGCTCAGGCTTATTCTTCGTGGAGCTGTGTGCTGGGCTGGTGAACACCCATCTGCAGAGAGCGAGGGATGCCTTTACTCACTTGGTTGGCCCCATCTATTTTCTCTTACAGATTGGTTGGAAGTGTCAATATAAACCTGTTTTCCGTGGCCTGGTTCTTCCCTTACGTCCCCAGCATGTGGGGTGCTGTGCAGCCCCGGGTCCGACACACAGCCCCGTCTCTCTTGCATCCAGTTGTGCTACCCAGAAAGCAGCCCATCAGTTCTGAAGGCCAGAGCATTCTGTGCGGAAGATCTTTACCTTGTTGTAACTAAAAGTAGCTGAAAATTTAAACTCTCAAGCAGCTGCCTTAAACTTAAGGTATTTTATTCATTTGAGCCTAATACTTTTGGATAAATTATTGTTTAATTACTTTTTTTTTCTTCTGTTGGCAAAGCAAGAGGATGTGACCTTAGATACATCCCTGCTTGAGCGTATGCTTTTATTGTCTTGATTTTGCATAATTGTATGCATTTGGCTGTATTTCATTGCTTTTTACATAAATGTGGTGCCATAACATAGTCATTTTGTTTTCCTGCCTCAGAAGTTTGCAGATACTTTCTAACCAGATGTCAGGTTTGGCTTTTTTACCTTTGTCCTTTCCCACTTAGCAAATAAAAATATATGCTGCTTTGGGTGATGTTTGGATAATCACTTTTTCTTTTTTTCAAACAATACAGAAATAATTACTTTAAAAGGGCTGACTTGAAATGTGATGACCCAACTGGATGCTGTGTGCAGTGCTGATTTAGATACCTCCGTTGCCTTAGACAAACGGTCTGCTGCCCCTGCACAGCTGATACACTCCACCACATTCCTTCACATAACTTTTTGGAGTTCAGTTGCTTAAAAATTACAGTCTACAAAACTGTGAAGGATGGTGGTTGGAGTGGTGCCTGCTTCCAAGGCTCTGCTGACAGCCCTAGTGTGTGCAGTTGAGGTGCCAAGTAGAGGTCCCTCCCACTCTTTGCCACTCCTTGAGCACTTTTGGTGCTTGTATGTCTCTTCCAAACTGGTGCAACCTTGAGCATGCCGCCTTGGGATCTCTGCATTTAGGAACAAGTACCTGTGATTTAAGAAAATTGGAGTTAATTAAAACTGTAGGGGCGTTTAGGTAGAAAATAATGTGCTCTGCAGGTGATGGCACTGATAGAACAGCCGCAGGCTTACTGGTGTGACTGGGTAGGGCACGTCTGGGTATGTCTGGCTTCCTGGCAGGATGCTGGCAAAGGCCTTCAGTCGGATATTAGGATGTGAACTGGTGGAGGTCATCTTGCCTCTTAAGAAAACACCGCTCAAAGAGATTACGTTTTAGCTCAGAGATTACTACTGTTCTGCCTTCCTCCAGCCATCTGTTCCTCCCAGGAGGGAGGGGAGACTAGCCTTCCCTCGGGCACCCTGCTTGCCCCACATCAGGGCTGGGCTCCCCATGGTCAGCACCCAGCAGAACCTTCTGGCTACTTGCTGTCTGGATTTGCAGGTCTGGAGTTGACTTTTTGGTGAGTTTGTTTCAGAGGTGAATTGGTGCTGTGCCCTGAATTGTATCTGTAAGTGGTGCTCACACTTCCCACTCCTGCCAGCACTCTGGGGAACTCTGTGCCAGCATGTCCCTCGCCCAGAGGTCAGTGCCCGCAGTGACGGGCAGAGCCAGCAGAGGGGTCACCTGGGCTCTACAAATTTGTAATAGTAATGCTTGAAATAATATTTTGTCAGTGAACACTTGGGCTTCTGCTTGCATTAGAAAAAGGAAAGCAGCACAGCTTATCTTTATTTATGCTTGTATTTCTGGGAAGTATTAGAACAGAGAAATTTTCTTTTACCAACTGAAGTGATATTTACCAAGCAAAGATACAGCATGGACTTTAATTCCTAATAATCACAACTGTGATAGCTGCTGATACCATCTTGCTTGATATGGGTGGAAGGAAATGATACTTCAATATCAGAAGTTAATATCTTCCTAAGCAAAGGCAGGGATATAGTGTGCATGGAGTGCAGGAGGAATGCGGAGCTGATGGAGCCCAGTGCAGCTTCTCCTGTTTCTGAAATGGTGGTTGGCCTTAGAGCCAGTGACAAAATTTTTATTTTCTCAGATGGAATTAAAGTAGGGATTGATGAGGAAAACTTAAGAACTAGCATCAATTCAAGGTGACGCAGTCTCTATAAGTGCCATTTGGCGTATTTCTGTTCACCCCTCTACTGTTTCCATAACAGAGTACTTTGCTGAAAATCCAGTCTGAGAACCAGTCTTGAAGAGTCCTTTGAGGATGATTACGGTAAGGACACAAAGAGCCTTTAACACCTGTTGTGTAGCATGTCAAGTTTCAGACCTGAAGAGGATACTTCAGTGAGTCTGGTATGCTGCTGCCCAAGGAGAAGCCTCTCACCAGCGCGTGGCTCCTGGAGTGGGAGATAGCTCATCACTAGGAAAACTGTTTTCAGGAGAGGTCTGTGCTGAGGGAGGTTGTCAAATGAAAAGCACATCCTTGATACGACTTCGTTGTTTCTGTTTGTATTCAATGGTGCACACACATTCTCATTGCTGTGCTTCACCTTAGATATGTGATACGCTGGGCTCAATGCTGCTGCATCCCTACAACCTGCCACGTATAGCCAAGGATATGAAATGTTCTGGGGTACCTCCGTGTTGATGAGGCAGCCAGAAAGGGCTGGAAAAACTTCTGTTGTCCTGAATTTCTTAGTAGTACTAATTATGTAGTGCATTCACCTATATACCTCTGCATACAGCTACTGCACTACTGTGAGCTATGTAGTAAATAGCACCTGCTGCTATGTTCATTCACAGCCTAAGACAGCTCTTAAGTGGGCTGCCTTAAAGCTGGCTTTGCCTAGAGTCTTAGACTTACACTGTAATGTACAGACCCTTCATGCCCAATGACTTCCAGAACCAACTGGTTTCTCAACACTCTACTGCTACCTCGCTCACTGCTTCCCTCCCTTCCCCTCCGTTAATGGTGAATTCTACATAGCAGCTCACCTATATTTTTATAGAGGAAATATTTCACAGTCTCCTGCCAATTTAAACAAGAAAACAGTGATTTGCAATTAAGTTTTTATGGTGTGACATTGCATTTTGCTGCTACACCTCACTGCAGATGGAAACTTTATCTTTCTTCTTTCAGAGCTCTTCCATGCAGTGGGGGGAGCTCTCTGAGCTTCCTGATCCATCTTTGTGTTTTTACCAGATTTTCTCTTTGGTTGATGTTAGCCTTGAAGTACTAAGGAATGTAAGGTTTTCTGGCCAAACAGCCTTGCTTGAAGTTTCCAAATGTCTTCTCATTGTCTGATGTTGGGTCTGTTGAAAGGAGCCTGGCTTTTGGAGAAGTGCTGAAGTAGTACCTTGTAAAAACTCCTTCCATGTATTGGAGTTATTCCAAACTTTAGCCTTTGTTCTTGTGTTAATTAGACATACATGTGCATAAGATACCTGATCACAGGGAGATATTCAGAGTTTGGAAAGATTTTGTGAAGAATACGCATGATTCTTTCTTACTTTTATCTTAAACATCTGAGAGAAAAAATCTTTGTGTTTTTTTTTTCCTCTCAGGTCTCTTAGAAAAATAAAATGTCCAAACAAGTACTGTAAGAATAGAATTGACTTTTTTTTGTTTAAACTAACAGCGCTTACTGCCTGACCTGCTTGCTCTCGGTAAAGATTTTACTTAGGTTACCTGTGACCCTATATCAAAGCATTGGGAAAAAATCGATGCCTCATAGCTAAGACAAACAGCAGCAGCATGCTGACTCATCAGCTTCCTGGCAGCTTTTGCTTTCCAATTGGAGATGGGGAAAGAACGAGGAGCACAGGAATTGCAGAGTGTAATCATAATCAGTCAGCCATCCCTTCTGTTAACATGCCTTAAATCAATCAAGACGAGATTACCTTCTGCTACTCTCTCCTTCTTCTCTATTGTTTGTACCTCTTTTTAGGTCTTCGGAAAGAGAAGAGGCAGATGTGATGTGTGTAGTTCTTCACGGAGGAAGGCTGGACAGTCTATTCCTGGCTGATGAACCACGTGCAGTAGGGGCCGCTTGGGTGAAAGTCCACGTTAAGAGAAATACCTCATCCATTGTATACTGTACAAGAACGCTGGTGTACGTGCTTAGAAGCCCTTTGCAGATCAGAGAATGCCTTGGCATTTTTTCCTAGAGGGACAAAACTGGATCTTGGTCTTTCTTCCAGTTCTAAGTGTATGAGTGGAGTTCCTATCACTGATCCTACAGTTGTGTTACTGTTGATGTTATTCTTTATAATGCATACAAGGTAAATAATCTCAAGCCTTTGTCTACCTGGAAGTTTTCTTTTCTTTTTTCACCAATTTCCATAAAGGTTTAGAAACAATAATAATCTTCCTAATGTGTACGTGGTCTGTCTCCAATAGAGCCTTAGACCTTCTGGCCAAAGAATTCAGAATTGATTTCACCTTCAGTGTGGTGAGGTCCTGTATTTTTAACAACCACAGTGTGTTACGTGTATCAGGACTCCTACCATTGCCACCAGTGGGTTTGATATCACTTTAGAGACCTACTTCTGTCTAACACTTCTCAGTCACAAGTTACTAGAGATGGGGCTTGAACTCTGTGTTAGCCAGCAGTCCCCACTTCCATCATGTCTTTAACTTTCAGGTGCATTCAGTCCTGCTTTCAGATATGCCCAGTCCACTTATCACATAAATTCAGCCCGCCACTGTGTGAGCATCTTCCTCCTCCTCTTGTTAGTCATGATGTGAATGTAGTTCACATTTACCATTCGGATGCATGTAAGTGTTTCTGAAGCCGAACGGATGAGCAGCTTGAGGCATAACATGACAAGAAGTCACTACAGAATTGTCCCGTGTTTTCTATATTTAATTCAGATTCTGCTTGTGATGGAGAGAGTGGTCTTACTCCAGCACTGTGAACCACTCTTCTCCCAGAAACAGAGAATCCATGCATCTATTTACAAATGCTTCTCGTGTCTTGGAACGTTTATTTATGTTTTCTCTTGTTCTGCTTTTCAAAGAGCCTCCTTTTTAAGGCTTGCAAAAGATAACTCTGCCAACATTAGAAACAACTGTTAATCTCAACAGTCAAATTTAATACAGTCAATACACTCAAATCTTTTGAGTGAGGTATTACCGTCTTAGGATGAGCCTCAGCAGTACTCAGAAAGGGTTGTTTTCATGACTTTTACCAAATTGGATGAAGCTGACACCTGCTTATGGAGCCAGTCATGTCTAGCAAATGCACGTGTTGCAGATATTCAGAATCAGCAAATGGCTGTTTTCAGCAGCCACTGCACGTTAGCCAGTTACCAGTTTTCAACATGGAATATTCATAAGATAGACAGGCTCCAAGCAGGCAAGTGGGCTAGCAGTTTATATGAGAGTGTAATTTTCGTTTTTAAGATAATGTTGACTCCAAGTGTTAAAATAAAACAAAATTGCAGAATGACACAAGTTTTGATATTTTTTTTTTAAATCCTGTTGTTACTGCAAAAGTTAAGAACACTGTAGTGATGTTGTGACTTGGACGTGTTAAGAAGAGACTAAAAAGAGCAGCCACAATGTTATTAGCAAAAAATTCTACGTACACCTTGACTAGGATTTTCCTGTTGCAGGTGGTATGTTAGTTAACAATAAAGCCGTTTGTTAAATAACCATTAAGTCTTTGATTTTAATGGGGACACAGTTTACCTTTCTGGCCTGTGTTGAAACAGACACATGCTCCACCAGATCTTTTTGCCTTGTGAGTTCTGCAGGACTTGACACTGAAAATGTGTATAATTCTTTAAAGGAATCATAACTAGAGAGCAACATGGAAGAAAAATACTTGACAAGTCTAGTGTGAATAAATATAGTATATATATACCTCAGGGTGTGAGACTTAAGCGTTAGCTTAGGAAATGTTAAAGATTTTCATCTCTCGCCTCACAAGAAGATCACATTTAGATCTTTAACTAGCAATTGCAAAGTATATATTCCAGTAATATTATTTGGGTTAGTCCTTGGAACAATTATTTGGCAAGTGCCATGCAAACAGCTCAATCTTGGCTGTCCTGAGACAACTGAAAAGGTCCAGGTTTTGTCTGAAAGCTTTGCATGCTGTGATGTGCTGCTGAGAGCAGCTACTGTGATGCAGCAGCGCACTGAAGAAGGGAATTATCTTTCCTCTGCAGCCCAGCTGAAGCTCAGAGGAGTTTCAGAAATCAGGAATACCACTGAGAAAGGGATCAGCTTGCAGTGGCCATGGCACAGAATTCTGGCGTGGTCCTTTCAGTCTTCCCAATCTGAGAAACAGGTCGCTGCATGGTAAGCTAGTGAGGTGGTCCATGAGTAAAATGGGTAGATGGCTGCTGTCATACATGGTGGTGTGTGAGGAAAAAGAATCATATCTGTGCTGTCTGGGGCTGGTTTTGTGTGTCCCAGAACATCCTGATTGCTGTAGAATGGGCTGACTCTGCATGGCTGTCATAGCCATTGGGTTAGTATGTGTCAGTCTTCTGCTTTCTTTACTCAGAACATCACTGAAGTCCTCTGGACTAAGCTCATAACTTCTTACATAGGTGCTAACCTGCCATGGCAGCAGTTCCTGTGAAGAAATATAGCTGCAGCTGCCTGAAGTGTTTCCTAGGCACTCAGAACAGTGGCTATCAGCAGGAGAAACACACTTGCTTTGTCTGACCCTTTGGGATGGGATGGTGAAAGCAGTGCTATTTACTCAAGTACGGTTTCACCCACTGGAAACTGGTAGGAAGCTGTCCCTCCCATCTCCATCCCAGCAGAAGGCCCAGCCAGGGGCATGTGAGCTGTGTTACACAGACAGGATTGCAGCCCCTTACTAGGTACTGCAGGGCACCTAGCAGAAATCCTTTCTAACACGCTGGCTGTTCTGACTTGCTCAGACATGTTTGTAGGTTTGTTTGACCGTGCTGAGGCTGGGTTATGCGCACAATTTGCTCATCTAGCATTCATGTTAGTGAGCTGTAAGGTGATACGTAAGTGCAGGGGGACGCTGTGTGCTGGAGCTGCTCAGCACAGGCTTTGCCCCTGCCCAGCAGCTGAACCCCGTGCCCAGGAGCTGCTCACTCAGGTTACCAGGGGCAATGTGGCACTCCCTGCTCCCATCATGGAAGCGCACAAGCTTCTCCTTTGTGGCTGGCAGCAGTGTGCAAAGGAAGCAGCACCAGCAGCAAATGCCTTTGGCGCGTGAAAATGGAAGCTTCTTGCTTCCATGGGTGTTAGTCTCATGTTTGTGAACAGCGCAGCCATCATGGTGAAGGGGCAGCAGAGAATCTGGGGGCCTGCTTTTCACATCCAGTGAAAGGGCTGCTTGCCAACTGACCTGAATGATTTCAGTAGCAGTACGATTTTCTTGTATTTTCTAGTGGATGTACTGCCTTGGTAATAAGTTGCCTGCGGAAAAGTACAGAAATTCTTGTGTCCCATTAGTTTCACAGGCTCATAGCCACAGATGAAGAAGCTGTTACCTAGCAAAGGTGTGTAAGAGCTGTTGCTCTTGAAGAACATAGGGATGGGAAGTGTGCGCACGCATGGTCTGTATCTTCTAATTCCTTTGCAGTACAGCTGCTCATCTCTGTGCCACACTGAACCAGGATACTATGTGTTCCTTTTATTAATACAGAAAAGAGGCAAAGGGTAAACAGCTTGCTGTGATACTGTAACACCAAATCTAGGGTTGCAGTGCCTAGTTGAGCTCAGCCATATGCTTACACCAGTGGGTTAGGCAGGGTTGGGCAGGATGATCTTTGCTGTCTCAGGATCTGTCAGAGGAGTGAGCCTGTGCTGGGCAACAAGGTACTGTGTGAAGGCTTCCTCTCCCTCAGTCAGATAAGTAAAGATCTTCTAAATTGGTTTTGTAAATATCCTGGAAGAAGCACAGAAGTAAATCTTGCTGCAAATTGTCCTCTGCCTGACTACTTCTATTTGGAAATAACCTCCCCTCGAGGCTTTCTCTTGAAAGGCCTGCTTGACAAGAGCTTTTTCTTTTTTGTGCTCTCGTGTTGACGGAGGAGGAATTGATACTTGAGGTGTAGCTGGACAAAAGTGACAATATAAATCGTGATGGAAAGGGTGCAGCTGCAGTTTATAAAACCTGCTGGATGATCAGTGGTTTCCCTGCATGCCTGGTGGATAGCGGGTGGTGAGATGAAGCACTGGCTGTCAGCACAACACAGCTGGAAATCCTGCAGGAATTGGAGGGTGGATTTCTTGGATGTTTGGGAGACGTGGTGCTGGGCCTGCCAAGTGGTTCAGACAGGATGAATCCCCCTCTTTCCTAACTGGGGTATTTCCTGACTTGTTAAGCTATTTGGGGATTGTGGTGAAAAATCTTGTTTTCTGGGTTGAAGCCTTGCCAATCCCAAATCTGGAAGTAACTGCTTATGAGAACAAAAGAACAGATACATCTGTCAACTCTACTGTTGCAGGTAAGAGAGAGTTAGAGACTTTGCCTAGTTCAAAAAGGGCTGGAGAGCAGCTTTCTCTTGTGGAAGTCAGTAGAATTACATGCCCAAGAACTGAAATGCCTCTTTACTCCTTCTTTTCATGAGGATGTGTTTGTGTTGGGATGTTTACGGAAGTTTAAACCAAGTTAAAATAGATAGGTTAAGTAACTCTAAACAAGCTGCTGTCTTGGGTAATTCTAAAAATAACATTGAATAATCTGCACAAAAAATTCTGGTACCGTTCAGACCCAGAGCTAGTGAATTCCAAAGGTGCTGGATATGAAGTTCTCGTGTATTTCAGGATTGAGTGTGTATTGAATGATTGAATGATGTAGTGTATTCTGCTCCAATACTCTTGTCTCCTAGAGAAAAAAAAAACCCTCTCTTTCACATGGAGTGGTCTCTCTGGGGTCAGTGAGGAGAGAATACGAGGGGGAAGTGACTGGGTGTTAACAACTTCCCACAGGATAAAGGACAAACAGTCCTCCCTTTAAACAAATCCAGTTACTGGGTGTGAGTAGCAGCTCTGAACTTTGGTGGATTTTTACAATTAAGAATACAGGCTTCGTGCTCCAGAAGACAATTAAACAAGTGTTTATAGTGGTAAAGGAGCTCAGAGAAGGAGCTTGTTACACCAATTCATTCTGTTTATTGGCCTTTCTTCCCCCTTTCCTATTTATAACCCATTTAAATGTGACTAATGGCTAAAGCTAGAACTTCACTACCTGTCACATAATCTTTTTTTTTCCACCCTGGTGGATGATGCAAGTTGAAACAAAGGCCTTGTTGTTTAAGCTCCCTTTATAAAAGCACACAGGCATCCAAGACACGCTTTTAAATCACACCTCTGAGTTTGTATGGGAAAACTGTCGGCAAGTTTTGAGAAATTCATTCATTCTTTTCAGCACACAGCTGATGGTAGTGCAGGAAAGGGAGGAGGAATGGAATGGTATTTGTAAGTGGTGTGCTTGGTTAGAGATGGGATGGGTACCTCGAGGTTGTATAAGGAGATATGGGAGCTTCTTGCCCCCAGATCCCCAGATCAATGCAGGACACGCTTAAAGTGCTAAAAGCTTGTATCCATCTGTTTGGTAGTTTGAATGTGGTTCTTAGGTGACAGATGTCCTCTCTACAAATGCAGCTCTCAATATGGCACTAAATAGACCCCTCATTCTTTTGCAGTCTTAGTTGAGCACCTAAGATTGAATTAGATGAAGTGAGCTATGTGTGTGGCTGAGTCATTCATGATGTTATAAAGCTCCCTCTGATGATTTCTGATTTGATTAGCAAGCCTCTCCTGTCATGCGAAAGTGCTCCTCTGCCCTCTGTAAATAAAGAAGTGGTGACAGAATGGGACGCAGGTACTGAGTATGTCACATTTGTTGAATCGTGTCTAGAGCAGTGTTGAAACTGCTCTAGAACAATCCTGAGTTCTGTTAGCTGTCTCACTCCAGCGCATTAATATAAGGAGTATCCAAACTGGAAGTATCCAAAAATGTCTAACTTCAACTTACTTTAGAGATACTGCCTCAACGACATGCAGAGTGGGAGCAGAAGCCCAGCATTTGAAATGGGTCTTCTGGATGTAATCACACCTGGAGTCACTTCAATAGCTTGGGAAGGTACTGAGCTCTTATTTTTCCTTTCCTTTTAATGGCAATATTGCAGAGCAACTGAAAGCTCTGAAGAAGTTTTTAATAAAGATGGAACTGTCAGCTTGCCAGGCAGGCAGGAGCAGCTTTCTGATTGCAGGAAGGCACAGACAGGCACTGTGTTAGCACCAGAATTAAAAGTAGATCTGGACTTTAAACATGAAATTCAGGTTCTCAGAATTTCTGTAGTCAAGAGTGTGAAGTCCAGGCTGCTTTTTATAGCAGAAAGGATGGCTCTGAAGGAAGAGGCATAGAGGTGTGACTCCAGGAACACAGGGTGTGAGCTGCTGGAGAGGCCCAGCTCTGCTAGTAGGCCTCACTCTGACTGTGGGACAGAAACATAGCCACTTTTTTTTTTAGTATTATTATTATTTTTACACACGCAGCATGCTGTAAATTCATGTGATAGCATACATTGAAATAATACTTTGTAAAACGCGCTGAGTTGGGGTGGAGGGGAGCTGCATTACTGCAGTGAGCCATCTGGATCCCAAGGGAGGTCAGTGAGCATCTCTGCCACAGGTTCTCACTGTGTTTCTTTTGGTTCCAGCAGTGCTCTTTGCCGGTAGTGGGAACTGTGTGAGCACTACAGATGCGGGCACATGGCTAACCCTGAGAAAGATGGAATTGGCTGATTTGGCTTGAAGCCGCGGAACTAAATGAACCTGTTGTGGGATTCATAGCCACTGAGGAGGGAAGTGTGGGTTTAGTTTCACCAGTTTAGGGCTGAAATCCAAGCACGGATAGCACTTGCAGTTGATGGTCCCAGGAGAGGTGCTCTGGGGACCCCTCAGCGGTTTAAGGGCCAGGGTTGGACCGGCCCCGCCAGCTGTCTGAGCTCCAGTGTCACTGCAGGCCATACTGCTCCTTTCTGGAGTGGGCAGAAAGGGCTCCTCTGACAGAACAGAGGCTCGAGTTCTCACAGCATGCAGCAGTTGGCCTTGCTGGCTGCCAGACGGGCTCTGGTGTAATTAATCTTTGTCTGGCCGTGTGTGGTAGGGCTACCTGGAATTATGTGCTGCCTCAGACTACGTCCTGGAAGAAGGCGGAGGTGGCAGGAGAACACTGCGAGGCATCTTGGCTCGTTGGCCAAGAACCTCCATTTGCGTTTAGGCTTTTCCTGGCTGAGTTCTGTACATCCTCAGTGAGGTTGCGCTCTTACTTGGTTAAGTTTGTATGGTGCTGTCTCAGACAGGTTATTTCCTGGGTTTGGCTGGTACACATCCAGCTTTCTGTTTCTACAGAGATGTGGGAGGCTTAGGCTGTGGGAAGCTTGGTCGGACACAGTACACATGCCAGAAGTTCTGAAAAAGCAACTTTTGGAGCAGCGCCTTTGAGGAGAAACCTTTTTGTCATTGGACAATCTTCATAAGAATTGCCATAGATGTGCAGCCTGCTGCCCAGCTTCTGAGCTCTGTAGCCCTGTTGCTTTGTGGGATACAGGCATTAAGTTCAGCGTGACCATATTCATCTGCTCACACACATATTTCCCGGAGCAGTCAGTCCTCAGCAAGAAGCAACAAAGCATCCCTCTGGACTGTCAGAGGCTGGTTTTCTGTGTGGATTTTTTGTTTGGTTTTGTTTGGTTAGGTGATTTTTTGGGTTTTGTTGTTTTTGTTAAGAAAGATATAATGGTGTTTTCAGCAGCAAGAGAGATTCTTGGTTTTTTTCCCCTTCAACTGTGGGATTTGAAGGGGTGAGGTAAAAGAGCATGGTTCGCTCTTTGCTTTCATTTTCATCTCCTTCAGCAGATAATGGAATGACATCTATGTCACTCCAGTGCCAAACACTTGACTTAAGTAGCAACATTACTGAAAAGAAAAAAGGTTTATGCCATCCCGCACAGCATGTTTGAATTACAGCAGAATGTTGACTTGTATTTCTAAATTTTGGCAGGAAATGCATTATTAGAAACCTTGTCCAAAGACTCTGTAAAGGCCCAGATTACTTATACTGGCAAGGAACTCTGGAGAGGTCATCATGCTTCCATCAAACGGTGACAGCCTCTCTGTATGTTTTGCCAGTTGTTGCCTCTTGCCTCTCACACTGACACTTCAAGAGAGCAGTCAGTGTGCACTGAATGGGAGCATGGAGGTGGAAACAAAATAGAGCAGCGTTTTTAATTCCAGCACAGTCTATTTTGGCATGCAGCATGCTGCCTTTTCCATGGGGGATTTGTGCATTCTGTGGAGTGTAGTTGGGCTGGATTAAAACTAAGTATTTGCAACTTTATTTGTAGTGTCCGTGGTATGAGTCCTTTAGCTGTGTGGATATGCATGTAATGACTGAAATTGTTGTGAAGCTTTTCTGCATGGTCCTGTCTACAAGCAGCTCAAACTATGTACAGAGGTCAGTGGTGTTAGTGACAACATTCATGTTCTCCTGCTGAACTACGTCCTGATGTCAGTCGTTCTGTCAGGACCCAAGGACAGAAACTGCTTCAGAAACACCTCCAGGTAAATTGAGAGGAACCTCATATATTTGAGTCTGCTACTGACTACTCCTTAGTTAGAAACATTTATTTCTGTTGTTGCTAAGCTGTTAAAAAGAAATGCAGGCGTGGGAATTAGTTTACACACCATTTGAACCTTACATATAAATGCTACAAATAAACCCACCATGCTAAACAGAAATCAGATGTGTAATTCTGTTGGAGGTGTTCAGATACCTTGAATATCTTTGAATATCTTTTCTGCAGGTGATGTGCCTGTTGAGAATTTAGAGCTTTTGTTCCCTGTCTTCTGTTGAAGGTTTTTTCTCTCCTTATCTGTATTCCATGATTTCATTTTTCAGGAGTTACGTTCCTACTTTCAAATGTTTATCTTGCTACCAGTTGTAACTCCAGCCTTGAAAAGGGGCTGTTCTACAGATCTCCTGCAGGACCTCACTGCAGAGCAGACCTGATTCATCTGCAGCTTTTCCAGTTAAACATGAGTTAAAGTACTCAGAGCTGACCTAAGCCAGTCATGATCTGAAGTAGGAGACTAGGTTAAAACCATTCAGGCTAAGTATCTAACAGTACATTACAAGATCCCAGATAATTCTTCAGCAAATTGGCATGAAACAACACAAGTCTGTTAAGTAAAACTCTTGCCACCCTTCAGAACTGAACGGCTGTGTGTGAACTGTCTGTTGGCAATGGTCCTGGAGCCTCGCTAATTCCTGAGCTATGCCCAAAATTTGTTTGGGAGGACATTGACCAGCGTGGGCCAGAATCACACCAAGGACCAGTGATGGGAACAGTGCAACAGAGGAATGTTTTTTAGGTGACGTAATCCAAGTGTGTTGCTTAACACCCCCCCTCCTCCTTCCCCTTGCTTTGTGGTGTCCATTGTCTGCAGTACATATTTAAGGGATTTACAAGGGGGTTGCCCTATTATCTTTTCTCTTCACTTTATCCTATGCTGCCATGTGGCTGGCAATCTGCAGAGAGACTAGTCAGTAAAGGAAAGACCCATCTGTTGGAAATTGGAGACATGTAAAGAGAAGCAGGGATTAGTATTTCCTCTCACTTTCTGGCTCCACCTTTACCCGGAAGGAAAATTAGCAGATTGTAGAGATTCTAGAAAAAACTTGAGACTAGGGTTTGAGGTTTGATTGTAAAGGAAATAAGTGCTGCACAAAGGAGCAAAGTTAGCATTACCTTCTGCAGTCCAGAACCATTTATTTTCCCCAAAAGCTTTGAATGATTCTTTGCTGTTCTTTCTTACCCAAGTTCAGGAGGGACAGACCAGGCCTTCTCCATGTCCAGATGGCCGCAAGTTGGGCAGTGCTGGTCTTTCTGGAAAACAACACAGTGGCACAGTCTTCAAGTAAAATGACAATAGGGCATGAGAACCCATGAAGAGCTGCTGCCACTGCTTCACTTTGCTGAAATGGATTTTTGGAACAGGGAAGCAGGAATAGGGAAGTTGTTTGCTGGTTGTCAAACTGCTTGCAGTGCTCAGGGATAGGAAGCTGGCCTGTGGTTTCCCTGGGCTTTTGTTTTCCCATTTCAAGGAGGAAGAAGATTGCTTTATGCCCTGCTCTGTGGGCAGCATCTGTATGATCAGTTCTCAGTGCACAGCCTCGCAGCTCCAAGAACTGTACCATGTGCAGGGCTGCAGAGTGCCCCTTTCTGCCCCATCCTCCAGCCTCCCAGGAAGCCCAGATGAATTTCACTTGGTCAGCCCAGGGCAGGAGCTCCATGTTTCCACTGCCAATTTCTCTGTATTTCAATACCTGCCCTTTGGTTTTGTTTTGGAAATAACTAGCAATGCCTTTTATTTTAAGCAAGCCTGCCCAAGCAGCACTCGCAGATTGGTAATTGCAGAGCCGCTTCTCCCAGAAGTGTTCTGACGAGATACAGTGCAGCATGTTGGTGTGGATTGCAAGCCGTTTTCTCGGAACATGATATTTACATTGTTTAATTCAAGTTCACATTTAACTAGCCCAAAGTTGGGCATGAGTTAGCTGAAGTCAATGAAATCACCTTGCTGTAAAGAAGGAAGGAATAGGAGTTGATGTAAAAGGAATGTCATTGAATCACTGAATTCCATTTGTCCCAGTGTACATGTCATAGAATTTAGTTCTGGATCTTTCCTTTTGTGCCCATCTCGTCAAGGAGGCAGTGAGGAGTGAGGCTGCCTGGCACCATGTGGCTGCACAGCTGGCACCTGCCAAGTTACTGATTTTCCAAAGCTGTGCCCAGCGCAGTATTTAATGGCATTCAGTGTTCAGTGCAAGTACACAGTAAAAATCCACTACATTTATTTTTATTTCTAAGTCATAAAAAGAAAAGTAGGCACATTATATGCCCTGCATATATAGAACATATATAAAGTTGTGTTTAAATGGAAAACGGGAGTAGCTTTCCCGGTCATCATGGTTGTCTTATGGTTGTTCACTCCTCACTTGCAGAAGACTGACAGTCCTAAAACAAGCAGGGAGGGAGCAGGAGAAGTGTTCCTGACAGAAGCAGCAGCACGTTGCCTGCAGCCATGTCTTGTTGTAAATGCAGTCTAGTCATTTGTTGTCAGTGGAACAACATTACCATATCACCCTCGGCTAATATTTTGATAACCAAATGAGTGAATATGTGCAGGCTATGAAATGAGCAGAAACATCTACAGTTTGCCTCCTGGAGGGAAAAGAGGCAGGAGGACTCATCCATCGCCTCTAACAGAGCATCCAGGGACTCACCCACACCACGAGTGCTGTGCTGGGTTCACCTGGGGGTGCTCAGCTCCATCCATAAGATGGGATGAAACCTTCTTGTCTGGGTGTTATCACACTGGCACCTCTATGGCTGTGTCTCTGAGGACAGGTATTTCCCAGGCTCCATCAGAGCAACCTGCTGGGCTCCATTTTAAAGACTTCTTTTGCCTCGGGCGGCTTGCTGCAATTGCTGGGCTTTGCTCCTCCATCTATGAAAAAAAGGTGATAGTGGGCAAAAAAAATGAAAGTATTTATTTCATCCTTCATTTTGAAACTGAGTTGAGAGTGGCTCTCAGTGAGTACTAAGGCTGTATGCTGTGTCCCAGACTGTAGCTGCACACCACACAGCTCTGTTGTCTGCTCTCAGAAGCAGCAAAACAGGGGTCCTGGAGGCCTGGGTATGGCCTTGTGGTAGACAGAGCGAGGATGTTTTGTTCCCAAAGATGACAAAAGGCATGCTGCTTGTCTCAGATGTCTCAGATGTCTCAGAGTCTCTATGACGATTTATAGATTATCTTTTTTAAATGAGGTCAAAATATTCTTTGTGTTGTGTGATACAACAAATTGCAGAGCATAGTAGTGACAGAGGTGCCAACAGACCTAATTCTTACAGGCACTGAGTCTGGGCTTATTTCACCTTTTCAAGCTTTGCATGCAATATTAAAAATGAATGTTTCATCTTAGTTTCTTAAAAAGTTAAGTAAATGGAATGTAGAAAACAATAAATTGTAGAGCCGAGGAATATGGCGATAACATGACAATTTCTTGGATAGAGCTATAATTAGGACTGGTTCTTAGAGTGCTCTTTTTTCAAGTTCATATTCAAATTCTCCTGAGCATCTCCTATCTTTTTATTTCTGTAGTTTTCTGGAGTATTTGCTGCTTGGAAATGTACACTAATAGTGAGTTGCAAGAGATATTTCAATTTCCATTTGAACTGCATTTACTCACTTAAGAAACCCCAGTAAATAGTTATAAACCTTGAGACGATGGAGATGTGTTTCGCTTCACCAGAGCCTGTTTCACAAGCAGACAGCAGCCAAGGTATGTTATTTTGGTGACAGTGTCCTTTTCTGTGCTGAAGCCATGCATAGAGGAAGAGGAAATGTGATGCTGGCTTTTTCTCACTTGGGCTGTTGTGTCAGCTTCCTTTCAAAGCAGTTGTTTGCACGGAAAGCTGTGATTGTCGCTGTTTGTGTGATTGTCTAAAAGGAATTCTAGCACATGTTATCGCCACGCTGTTGTGTGCTACATAATTAAAATTCCTATCTTTATCAAGTATGTGTGACAAACTTGGTGGCCTTTTATGATGGAGTTACAGCATCAATGGATAAAGGAAGAGCAACTGACGTCATCTACCTGGGCTTGTGCAAAGCATTTGACACTGTCCTGCATGACGTCCTGGTCACCAAATTAGAGAAAAATTGATTTGATGGATGGACCACTCACTGGATAAGGAATTGGCTGGATGGTTGCTCTCAGAGAGTGCAGTCAGCGGCTAAATGTCTAAGTGGAGACTGGTGACCAGTAGTGTTCTTCAGGGATTGGCGTTGAGACCAGTGTTATTTTACATCTTCGTAGGTAACATGGACAGTGGGATTGAGTGCACCCTCAGCAAATTTGTAGATGACACCAAGCTTAGTGGTGCAGTTGACACCCTACAGGGAAGGGGTGCCATCCAGAGGGACCTGGACAGGCTTGAGAGGTGGGCCCATGCCAACCTCATGAAGTTCAACAAGGCCAAGTGCAAGGTCCTGCACCTGGATTGGGGCAATCTCAAACGCAGATACAGGTTGGGCAGAGAATGGCTTGAGAGCAGCCCTGAGGAGAAGGATTTGGGGGTGTTGGTTGATTCAACGTGAACCGGCAGTGTGCACTTGCAGCCCAGAAGGCCAACCGTATCGTGGGTTGCATCAAGAGAAGCGTGCCCAGCAGGTTGAGGGAGGTGATTCTGCCCCTCTACTCCTCTATCGTGAGACCCCACCTGCAGTACTGTGTCTAGTTCTGGAGCCCCCAACACAAGAAGGACATGTAGTTCTTAGAGCAGGTTCAGAGGAGGGCCACAAAGATGATCAGAGGGCTGGAGCACCTCCCCCTTGAGGACAGGCTGACAGAGCTGGGGCTCTTCAGCCTGGAGAAGAAGGCTTCAAGGAGACCTTACAGCGGCCTTCCAGGACCCAAAGGGGCCTACAGGAAAGCTGGGGAGGGACTTTTTGAAAACGTGGATGGTGACAGGATGAGGGGAAATGGCTTTAAACTGGAAGAGGGTAGATTTAGACTAGATATTAGGAAGAAATTCTTTCCTGTGAGGGTGGTGAGACACTGGAACAGGCTGCCCAGTGAGGCTGTGGATGCCCCCTCCCTGGAAGCAGTCAAGGCCAGGCTGGATGGGGCTGTGAGCAACCTGGTCTAGAGGAAGGTGTCCCTGCCTATAGCAGGGGGTTGAAACTAGGGGATCTTAAAGGTCCCTTCCAACACAAACCATTCTATCATTCTATGATTGTGAGTGATTTATTGGGATGGGCTTTTAAATAATGAATGAGCCGCAGTAAGCAAGCAATGAGATGTTTGGGGATAGAACCATTTGGGAGCCGTGACTTGTTTTGCTCTGTGTGAGGTATGGATTCCTTAATGAAAAACCAAGTCCAAAATAAAATCGCATAACAAAAAATATGTACCTGAAATAATTTAGTGTCGGCTGAAAAAACACCTTTATCTTCTCTTTCTGCAATGAAACGGATGAGCTGATGTGACTTAGTGACATATGAATGCAGAAGATAGCTCAGCAGAGACCGTGTTGCTGCAGTTATCAGTACCTTTAGGGGTGATGGTGTTTGGGGGCAGAAGCCCTGCTGGCAGAAGGCTGCTGTTTGGTTGTAGTGTTAGATGAGGTCTCTCACCGCAGCATGTTAACAGTGACGTTCAGCTACTTTTGTAACAGCAGATATTCTGTAGGAATGCTTCAGAACTGTAAATACATAGGAGTTTAGTGACCACAAGAGATGACTAGTGCTGGAACTTACCCAGCTCTTATCTGGAGTGGTGTTTTTCTACCATTTGATGTGCCACCCGGTAAGAATCACGTTGAAGGGGAGAGAAACAGTGGTCACAGGAGGAGGTGCATCACTGTTTTGGCACACCGTGGTGACAGTAAAGGGTTGTTGTCAATATTGAAGAAAAGATGTAAAAGAAAGGGGAAATTCTGTCACATTGGATTAAAAAAAACAAAACATATAACTGGGAGGGATCATAGGTTGATGGAGGACAGTAAAAATGTCTGAGACTTCTTACAGAGAAAATGCCTCTGTGGATCTCGTTTTCCTGGAATTTCTGTCTCACAAACCCACCCCTGATCCCCTGGTTACTGTAGTGTGCCTTTGGCTGCTTGGATGTGTCCCTTGATCAGTTCTTCAGTGCAGTGCTGAAAATGATTGAATTGGGTGTCATGTATCATAAAAACATAAAAACCATCAATACACTGCTCCAGGAAGGGCAGCCAGGCCCCAGCAGTAGGTGTGTGAGCCACCTCATGAGTCAAACAGAAACATTTTCTACGATTTGCTCAGCAATTTGGGATGAGTAATACCTTTGATGTAGTGGGAATGACGATCTGTCGACGGTTTACGGGCGTTAGGCCCGATTCCGTGACAAAGGGGACGGGGGACCCAAGGGCCCACGTCCCGGGAAAAGGGGAAAGGGGAAAAGGGTAGGGAGATGGCCCTGAGAGCAAAGAACAGCGGCAACAATCTGAGGAGAAACAAACTAATTTACTAAATAAAATATCGGAATGCAAAACAACACACTATAATACAATATAATTACAATTTAAGCTGATAAATTCAATACAGAGAGAGAGAATGTCCCAAAATCAAGGTAGGCCTTACTCTACTACCGACGATAAGGCGGCTGGAGAGCGAGGTGCTGCCAAGACGAGAGACGGCGGAAAAAAAGGGACGAGGTCTCGTGATCTGCAAGTTTTTATACTGCGAGCTTTTATCTTTTCCCTCCAGCTGGAAAATGGTAACAGAGGAGCAAAGTGCCGTGGGGACTGTAGTAGTCCTTCTCTTCTGAGAACCAGGTACATTCACTACATGATGTTATGATGTGGAATACCAATAACCGAAAATCATAAAACCATGACACGATCTTTGTGAGGTTGTTAATACTGATTAGCCACTGCTCAGAGAAAAAGGAGGGCTTCTATGGTTCTAGAGATTAGGAAAGAGGGGGTGACTTACAGTTTCAGCTGAACTACCTAGGTCTCTCCAAAAGTAATGCCTCCAATTTATTTCCATTTCCATGGAAACTACAACAGATACAAAGAGGACAGTAAGACTGTTTGATAGAGCAAATTCTCAGCTACAAAACACTGTTTTTGAACGTAATCACCACCATTAGCTGTGCATTTTTGCCAGCAATGAACAAGAGTTGCATGCCGCACTTGTACATATTGTACCACTGGAGGTGACCACTGTCACTGTCACCACTGCTGAAGCACGCTGCCTGTGCTCCATCCACTGGTTGGTCTCCAGCAATGTTCAGCAAGTGTTGATGGTTGTCACTAGGTGCCATTTTTTCTGCATGGAGGAATTCAATCCTACCCCTTTTCTCCATCCGCACTTCCACATCAGCTGCCATTCTGTCAGACTGCCCCTCCACTGCCATCTGTCACACAGCAACAACACATAACGGGATATTGGTGTGAAGGCTCAACCTCTGCTGCCATCCCACCAACATCCACATCTGATGCCATGGGCCAGCATCATAAACTAGGAGACATTACCTTTGGAGCAGCCCAGGGTGTTGTTTTTCTTCTTACCCTCAGCAGACATTAAACTGTTTTGTAGGCAGGAGATGCTAGACCTGTCTGAACAAGAACATATGCATTTTTAACTGTTCTATTCAGCATTACAGAAGTTTAATATATTAATTTTTTTACCCGTGATAATATCTTCCTGACTGTCCAAAATGAGTGCACTTTGTACACAGAAGTTTCTTTATAATAACGTTGGTAATTTTTACAACAGATGTTGGCATTAAAAGTAGCTAACCCTCTCTTCTGCACCCACAAGCTGCCTCTTGGAGGACATACGTTGCTTTGGGGTAGCTGCATCCATGAGCTGCCTGCCTGGAACATGGCACTTCCAAGGGTGTGGGAGCAGATGTGAACTCCCGGGGCTACCAAGAGGATCAGAAGAAATAGCAGCCAGCCAGTAGCAAATTTACTGCGTTCTTGCAGACTCTCAGGAAGTGTGGTTCATCTTTGATAAGCACATCTCTGCAAAAGATCGTGGGAGGTAGAAAATACAGGAATCTAAGCACCCATTTGACTTAACATTTTCTGCATGATAAGTGATTTCCTACAAGTAATAAAAACCCAGAGCAGCTTCTGAGGGAACTGCAGTCTTCACTGTCCAGAGCAAAGTGGAGTCCTGGCTCTGATTTGATTTGCTTTGGAGTGTTGCAGTGAAATGGAAAAGGATGTGCCCGTGTTTATAACTTAAAAAAAAATTACAAAGTTATGTCTAACTTCAGAGACTTTCTTGCCAAATGCTTCAGTTTTGAGGAAGAAGTCAGCAGGTTTGCCAGTAAAAGTTTTAAGAAAGCATGTGCACATGACCATAGAGGCAAGAGGTGCCTTTTAACTTGGATTCTGCAACTGCTGTAACCCAGTATAGCTTTAACTTGCTCCCCTGAGTGTTTTTTGCTTGTTTATCATCACTGGCAGTGGGCAGGAGTCACGAAGAATCTTGCAGGCACAGGTTGCAAAAGGCATTGCAGACTGATTGCAAACCACCTTGGATACAAGCCTGAAACCTGCTGAGATACTCAGTGCTGAGACTTTGCTTACAGAGTGGTAAATGTTGCAAGCAGCACAGCTCAGCTGTCCCCTTTGACCAAAATTCTCTGCAGCTCTGCTGGACCCAGCAGGGAGCAGATGACTGAGCATGGGCTGGCTTTTCCAGAGGAAAAGTCATGCTGCTGCCTACACCAAAAAAAAGAAGAGAGAAAAGAAATGCATTCCGTCCAGGTGCTGGCCTTGCTCACGACATCTGGCCCTAATTTTGTGTTTCCACAGCAGTTAATTTGTTGTGTTGCTTTCTGGGATGTGAACAAATTTCCTAACTGTCATTCAGCAAACATAAATATTAGTCTTCAGGCTGAACCTGCCTGTAGTTACCGAGGGTATTCTCCTCCACAGGTATGATGGGACCTTCTTAAACTCCAGTTTCTCATGTTCTCCAAGGGTGGTTTAAGGCACTTTCTGAGCAAGGCATTATTTGGATGCCCTGCAGTAGTTGCAAGCATTATGAGGAGCCGTCTCCAAAGCAGCCTGCAGCTTGCCAGACTTTGCCTGTGCATGGCCGGCTATATTTTGCAGGCTGTCTGGACCTGAATCTAAAAGTGTCTTCTGATGTAGGTTTTCATGTCTAAATAGAGGAGGAATGGAGTCCAGGCTGCGTGTAGTTGGGGTGAAGGCCCGATGGCCAATGCTGCTGCTCCCAGCCAGCTGTGGGCTGCTCACGCCCTCGGCTCCATGGTGCTGTGGCAGTGCAGCGGGTGAGTCAGAGCTCTCGCTGCAAGACAGCTTCCTGCTCATGGCACTGATCTTCGTCCGATGAGTACTGGCCCTTAGGCCTGTCTGCTGCAGGGTTTCTCTGAAGCGAGAGGAAGGGCAAAAAACTAATCAGCCTGAGCAGGAATGCAAACAAACCGTCATGCGTTGAATCATAGCGGCAGAGTGGGAATCATAAATCAGGGACACAGTGACGGGGTGGTTGCAGGAAGCACAGATGAGCAGGAAAGGTTGGGCTTTTCTTTTACAAGTACTTCAGCTGCTCACCGACCCTGCACATGCCAAGGTTTTGTGTAGGGTGTGACAAAGAGAAACCCAAAATGATGCAGAATGAAATCAGCGTGGTGTAGATTTCCTTCTGCACCCTTCTAATGGTGTCTTCTCAAAAACATGTGACATGTCTTTTTAACCACATTACACTCAGTAATGTGCACAAACCACTGTGCCTGCCTGGTTGCACTTGCAGGTGGATACAGGGTGCTCTGAGGGATGCTTGTGCTTCTTTCCTTGTGTTTCTTTCCCTTGCTGCATCTCAAGAGCGAAAAAAGACCACCATATGATGGAGTCCTTTTTCCAGAAAATAAATCAAGTCAAGAGAAAGAAGTACGTAACATAGCTTTTTTGTTCATGTAGATACAGCTGAGATACCTCTTCATTTCTTCCTTGGGCAAGCAAGGGAAAAATTGGAAAGCTCATTGTTGTATTTCTAGACGTATTGCCTTCAACACAGCTTTGTGCTTGGAGTCACAGCCATGAGAATTTAGTAGTCAAGGACTGAATCACAAAAATGTTTGTTTTAAAGGATATGTGTGCTCACAAGTATCCATTTTTCTGTGGTTTATTGGTTATTTGAATCTTAAGTATTTTTCTCCTTTTAATCTTTTCTCTTTTTTCTTTGATGACTCATTCTTAATTTTTACAGTGAACTTTCCTTCTAGTTGACTAATCCAAAATTGACCTATTGATGGAGTGGCACCTGGGAATTAAAGATTGCTAGGACATATATTCTGTTCTATTCTAGTTTTGTGAAGCCTTGGGCTTCTGACACAAGCCTTATATCTTATGTTTTTAATATATCTGTAATCTAATCATAGAATGGCCTGAGTTGAAAAGGACCATAATGATCATAAAGAAATGTCCCTTAACCTGAGACGCAATCATTTCCACAACTCTACTGTGAGTTTCTCCAAGTCAGGCAATCTCATTTGTTAGCCCCTAGTCTTGTACCACCCTGAAGTTCAAGGGGCTTTCCTGAGGTTGAGAAGAACGCACTGCAAAGCTCCCCAGCTCCTTGCACAGGAAGAGGCTCTGGACTCGGAGTTCACCTTTTTGGGGGCAAACTAACCCTGTAGAAGTTTGTTGCTTAGCATTGCAACACATGCATTATACTCTGCTGAGAGCAATGTTGTTGTTGCAAAGTTCCTTCAGTCTTTTCTTCTCAGTACATTTGCTCTGTAAACAGTCTGTAAAGACTTGAAGTGTTGTTGGTTTTTTTAAATTTTTTATTATTTTCTTTAAAGCTCTTTGATTTGCCATCTTTGTAGTTCAAGGGCTTGGCCTTATTGCTGGGAGGTGACCTGTTAATATTCTGAAAACTGGAGTTTTTTTAAAAGGATCGATGCCTTCAACATGTAAAAAGAAAAAAAAAAACCTTTGCATTAGTCCATTTTAACAGCCAAGGCAATTTTCCACATGGTGGCTTTATGGAAATGTGTTGCAGCTCTTGCCAACCATGACCAGAACATTACAGGAAATGTATTTTCATGGAAGATTTGCTGCAATTGCCAACTGGAGAAGGGAGGGGAACAGGGGTTTGTTCTGTTAATGGACAACTGCGTGAATCCCTTCTGTTAAATTAAATTGGTTTGCACTTTCCACCAGTGCTTGTTCCATGCTGAAAGCAATTGTCACTGTTACGCTGTTTCCCTCTGTAAGGACCCCCAAGTGTGCTGGTTTGGCATGGCACCTTCTGCTGGTTTGGGGTGACCAACAGACGCAGTCAGGCTGGGTGATTCCAGCAATGCAAACAATCGGAACACTTCCACAGAGAGCCTCCATTAGAACTGGAACTAATAGAAATTGGCTTTGCAGCCTCAGTCCTGATAGGTGGTAGCGTTTTACATGATTTACGGTAGTGCTGAATGAGAGCAAAGTGCTACAGATACTACTGCACGTGCGTGAGTTTGAGCATGCGATGAGTCTCTAGAAGTAGATATAGAAGTTTATCATGAAGGTCTGAAGGGCTGGGTGTTTTTGATGGGTTGTGAGTGTATGTTTGGATAGTTGTTACAGCTCGAAGATTGATACTTCCCAAGTAGAAGCAGCAATGATGAGTGGCCTTGTTCATACATGATAACGCTATCTATGCTGGGAACATATGATTGCTTGCAGGAAAAGGCACTGCATGACTGATTCCCCTGTGGTAAATACTTGAATTCCAGTAGGTCCATTATCAGTTCCATTTGAGATATTTTCCAGCCCTCATGGCATACATAGGAAATGAGAACAAAAGCTAAACAGAAGAGAATGGAGATCAAGTGGAGAACACAGGTACCCTGCCTTCAAGTAAATTCCTTGCTACTCTCATCCCGCAGATGGTACTGGAGACAGGCACACCTCTTAAACTCATATAGGGTCTCACAGGCTTCTGCGTTCATTTGCTTGTTCTGCGACACAATTTCATTCTTCTCTTGTAAGGAGTACTTATGAATGAGCTCTGTACATTCATACTGACCTCATCAGTGGATAGGCAACTCCATTTAAGCATGAAGATTTTACTTGAATTGGCAGATCTTATTATAAAAACAAATATATGAGAAGGATTTGCTCTCTGAGAGTTGAGTTATGCCAAACTGGGGGAGGGGGTAAACCAATCGAGATGGTAAAAATAGTGTTTGTAATAATATTTTTTGAGAGGTTGAGGTTTCAATAGTGATGTGCAGAATTTTCAGTGATTGGGTTGGTTTTGCTTTGAATTTACTCTAAAAGAAAGTTTTAATGTCTACCATGTGATGTTTGCAATTACACAAGTAGGGAAAGAGGAAATGGTGAAGTAAGGTTAATTGGATTAAATTACCCTGAACATACAATAGATGTATTCCTTGACAAGTTGCCAAGCTGTGTGTTAGAAAATTCCTTCATTATTGGCCCTCTAATTTCCCATTGGCAAAAAGGAGGAGTTGCCCACATTTGCCACTGAGCAGAAGAGCTTGACTGATCACTTGGAGTGTACACTTTGGGAAGGTGCTGGTTTATACCCAGAGCATGCACTGGACAAAAATGCACTTCACATTTTGGTTTTAATTTTTATGTTGTCAGCAGCATTATAGCAGCATTGCCCAGCACAGCTTATTCTCCTATACCTGTTGTGTCTTCATGCTGAATTTTGCTACATGGAGAGAAGCACTGCAGGAAACTGGAGGAAGTCAGGAGGAGGGAGTATGGTGGAGAAGTGGCGCTGTGGGAGAAATGGGTCTGCTCTGCTTCCTCTTGGTGACAAAACTGACGAAGTGGAAGGTGCACCATATATGTAAAGCTGCCTTGTAAAGCTATTGGTGATGCGACTGTGAGAATACGATAGGTCTCTGACTACTTCTGTAGCATTTTGATTGTGGAACCCTGAAAAATAGTCATAAAACTCATGAAAATGCAAAAATAATTTAGTTCAGAGCTTAGCTGTGGGGTTTGAACCTAAGGCTGGCACATCAGTATCTTGTCCTGCATGCCTTGTGTCCCAGCCCCCATCGCTGCTTACCTTCTGGACAGAGGTACGTGCAAGAAACAACCTCGCCAAATGTGGCCTTTTGAAGCAATGGAGAAGGGGATGAAGAGAGGGAAGAATGCAAAAATAAAAACTTCAGTCCTCTCTATACAGGAGATACAGGGACTGAAGCCTGGACGTGCGCTGTAGGATTCCTGCTCTTTGCCTTTCCTTATCCGTGGGTAGCCATTCTTTGTGTAGGTAACAGTCCAGACTAGTTAGTGGAAAACCCAGGGTTCGATAAAGCAGTCAAATGAGACACAGTGAAATAGTGCAATCATTTTACAAACCAACACTGCCATCAATGACTGTTTCCACCTGACTAGAGCAGTTTCTGTGGTAGATTGAATATGACATGCCATCTTGTATCCCAAAGACAGAGTTATTAAGCTAACGTACCGTGCATGAGTCCTTAACGCAGCAGCACCAGAGGACTGTTAAGTATTCCCTGGGACAGGAAGGAATGCAGGCATTCTGAAGAAAATTGAGTTCTCTTTTGCCAGCTGACTTAAAAACTTGATGAAAAATTGCACGTGTGGTAGTTGACTTGCTGGTGCTGCTCTGCAGTCCAGCATTCCTCACCAGACTGGGAATGGCTTTCTCTTGGAAGTGAAAAATAATAGGCTGAAGGCAGTTCTAGAAGTTGCTTCCTGTTTTTTATCAGTGTTTTACAAAGAGAATTGAGTTTATAAAAGAGACATGCGTTGATTCAGAAAAATTCCATCTGGCTCCTTGCCTCTTAAATTATAAGAAATTATTCAACAAGCGGATGTTTTGGTTCTGAAATAGCAGCCCTTCTGATCAGCAGTTCTCTGCTCTGAAAAGAACCACAGCCTCAAACACACCTGACATGGCTGCAAGAAGGAGCAGTTGTACTTGGGGCTTGGATACAGGGTCTGCTTGTGGCATGAGCAGGTGAGGCTGTGCTTTACCTGGACCTTATCCTTTTGGTCTTCTTAAGCAATTGCGTATGTAACGTGCCCTCCTAAGCACCCACTGAACAGCCTCTTGGGACAGGAATGTCTGTGGTGGTGGTCTGTGAAGCCATGATCCAGAAAAACACATCATTTGTGTAACTGGTGTTCATTCTCATAGAGGTTACAGTATAAGCTGGCAAAATGCAAAGTTGACATCTTCCTGCAATCTAAACCACATCCATTCCCTGTCCTGGATACAGAGGAAGGTCCTGTGTTGCTAGAGGTTGTGATGGAGCAGTAATAGGAAAACGCCTCATCGGCCACTATATAGCATTGAAGATATAAGAGAATTTGTTCTCTTCATTCTTTCTGATTCATTGCTTGATCACAGATCATCCTGTCTGTTGTTCATGTAATAGAGAAGCCTGCTTTCCTGAAACAGCTGAGTGCCTGTGGAAGTTGGGTTTAAACGGGGCTATTTCACAGGTCGCTTGGTTCTCTGCCTTCTCATAAGCACTTTGCTTGCTGGGTGTTTGTGTGTGCCGCTGAACAGCTATTGCTTTCAAAGAGAAAAAGAGTAAGAAACAAAGAGGAAAACCAGCTCTTGGTTGCTGTACACTGCAGTGAAGTGCCCCTGGTCAGCCAGCATCACCTTTCTTCCTGCTGGGCTGGGGCCCAAGCCCTCCAGCTGTCCTGCAGTGCGCTGCTGGGAGTGAAAGCCATGGATCCACTGTGCTTATACAAGTGGGAATGCTGCACCGCACGAGGCCGTCAGCTGTCCGCTGCCTTTTATTCCTTTAAGGAAAAAGAAAAATAAGCTTTTATTGGTAACTATGACAAAATAGTGTGTAGTCTTTACTGGTTTTTTTTGACTGCTTTGTGCTAATAGAAATAAAATACTGAGAGACGGTGTTTCTTGCAGCTTCATTCCTTGTTTGAGACATGCAAACAATACGGGTCAGCAGACTGGTGTTGGTGCTTGATCAGGTATCCTGGTGCCAGGTTCTTACCAAGGAGACAATATCCCCACTTCTATTTCAGTGTGTTACGTACTAGTGCAGTCAGCCTCCTGCAGACTGAAAGGCAGAGATCTGGCGCAGACAGTGTTGCTGAGGCACCAATGAAGGGAAAGTTGAATTGACCACATTGAGCTATTTCCTTTGGCCATGAAAACACCGGTAGGTTCAGGGTTGCTGACCAGAGGTACGTCTTTCTGCCCAGGGCACTGCTGTGGCCCTTCCAATCAGAACTCAGCGGTGAGATATGATATTTGGGGTTATAAATTAACTCTGCTTAGAAACACTGTCAGTGTTACTGGAGCCCAGCAGCGTGCAGCCTGGAAAGCATGGCGGGGACTTGTGTGGTACATTTAAGATCTGGGGCAATCATGTCCACAGCGAATAGAGGAATTTCCTGGGTGTTCTTCCAGCATTAGGCACCTTTCCTAAATGCAGTAGGAAACCACAAATGGATCGTTCACCTTTACTGCAAACAGCAAATGAAATAGAAAGCTTCACTGAGTTTTGTTTTCCGTCCTTCAAGCAGCAGCTGAATTGCAATTATACTCTGAGTTTTGTTTTTTTTTTTATATTATTAGCAGGAAAAAAAAGTTATTTCTTCTTGTTACAGCATTAGTGATTCAAAGATGAAAATGAAAATGTTTGTTTATTTTCCTTACAGAGGTTGTGTTCTTGATTCTGCTTGCATTGCTGTCAGTGGCAGAGCTCCTGTTGCTTTCCATGAGACCAACCCGGTCTGCTTGTCTGCTTGCAGAGCAGGAGATGCTGTGATCTGCGTGCTTTGTGACAGCAAAGAGTGCTCAAAGCCAACGGATTGAAAAACAGCCCACAAAAATGTGGAAAAACATTACGAAAACATGTATCTATCATATCTGTGGGCCTGGTAATAATTTTAGGGGAAGTAAACAATGCCAGTGGACTTGGAAAACATGCAGTGTGCAGTAAAAAAATACCAGATTGTTAGAAAACTCTTCCCTGAGGGAAGAAGTCTCCCTTTTAGAAATAATTATCTCGTATAGAGCTAATATCTTAAAAACATTTCTGAAGCATAAAGCAAGAGGTCTGCAGCTTTGTCATGGTATCGCTGAGTGTGGTTGTAGCTGAGCTGTGTGGGTGTCCTGGTTTGACAAAGTCTGTGCGTGCTGCTGGGCTCGCGGGTGCGATCAGGGCAGGAGGATGGGGCTGCAGCTGTGTCCAGATGTGGGGGCCCTAGGTTGGACCCCGATCAGCCAGACCCAGCCATGCCTCCTTGTGCTCACAGCTTACTCGTGTAAATGGGATTGGTGAGCTGAAGGCTGGCCCACACCAAGTAGGAAACAGGGAGTGGTGAGTGCGTTCTGAGTTGGTACCCGCGCTGCACTAGCAGGCACAAGTAGAGCTAATTCTGTTCATGTCTCAGCTGAGCCAAAGTTGACACAGTCCTCCTCTGTTTGGTGAATAATCGCCAAAAGAAAAGTAATCTGTCTGTCTTTTCTGATTAAAAACAACAACAGGAAGTGATCGTGAGCACCCTTGAAATAGAACACATACATATGAGAATACATACTTATGCACGAACATGTACAATAGGAGTCAGTGCTTCTTGGAGAACTGGGAGGTCCTCTGTCTGCAGGGTTGGGTTCTTTCCGTTATCATTTTCCCTCTCTACTGAGGAAGCTGTAAGACAGAAATCTGTACCGTCAAACATGACTCCTGTCACACCTGGAAAGAAAAGTGGTGCCCAAGGACAGGGTGGTGAAATGCCGCCCGGTGGAAGACAACATCTCCATGGTGCCCCATCATGGGCCCTCCCCAGCCCTTGGGCCAGCCGCTCCCCAGGCAGGGCTGGCTGTGACCGCATAGCCTGTAAGGTTCTCAGACTGACAACAAGACAAACCGATTTCCCTGATATGGTGTACCAAACCAAGGCCCTGTTTTTAATTATGTATTTGTCTTAATGGTCAGCCTGTACATTTGTGGCATTCCTCTTTGGATCTGAAGAAAAACTGACTGGAGAAATTGGGAAGCAAAGCGTGTTTGGCAGGGAGTTTGTTTTGGAAGGACTTTGTCCTGCTGCCTGTTTAGTTCACCATTGGTTGAAAGCATCAGGAGAGGAGATGCAGCTCTGGGATCTTTGCTTTCAACTTGAAAAACAAATACTTGCATGATTTTAATCTGCTTTTCACTGGATTTTTCTCAAAAAAAAAAAAAATCCTGTATGGATCTCTTGGGGTTTCAGTGACATCAGAAGATCTCCCAGGGCAGACATCTTCAGATGAGTTCACAAAGCCACGCAGCTTTCAGGTCACGCACTCCTCTGTTTAATCCTGTTGTAATTTTTAGAAATTTGCACTGCCCACTTTATTCCACTGAATCTGTGGCACTATTGTAATCAGTATCAGTTTCTTTTCCTCGTTTGTGTTGTTTTTGACTAATTGCCTGTTTTCACATTGTTTTCAGTTGGGATGAGTTAACACCAGGGCGTGTTGGTCCTCAGCATGCCAACAATAAGCAATTTTCACTGTGTCAAAGGTGAGACAGTAAAAGCTGAGGGTTCAAGACTGCCCCTCAGTGTTCTTCCTCCTCGTCCTCTCCTGTGCAGCTGCAGCCCTCCAGGTGAGCGGGGTGAGGTGCTGTGTCAGGGACAGGGCTGCAGGGTGGGCTGCTTGCAGCTGGGCAGCACCGGGCAGCACCCACTTTGCACTGCTATGCCTGGTGCACAGTGCCTGCATCTTACCTAGAAGTGCAAGCAGGTTGTTGTACAGCTCACCCTCTGCTGTTACCTCTGCTTTATGGTTTACAGATTTCTTTAACTACAAAGAAACTTCAACTGGCTTGTGCACTTTGTTTACATTCATTTTCATCTCATACGGTATTACCACTGTCTTGGATCAAGTGATTGGGGATCAGCTTTGAAACAATATTGCTGAAAGAAGCTGACTTAAAAAGAGCTCTGATAAACAAATACATTTATTTCTCTAACCTGCGTCACTGATTTTTACACGCAGTCCTGCAGACGTCTGCTTCAGTACAGCTGGGAGAGACCACAGTGTGATGGTGAAGCGTGGAAGGAGAAGTCTTGGTTGATTTTTCTCCTCCTACACCCAGTGCTTTCAGTTGCTGTAAAGCTGCTACATCCCAGGAGCAGTAACATTGTGTTTGTTCCAAAGCAGTGCGCTAGGAGCTGGTGCAGCGCTGCTTGTACATCTGGTTCTGCGGGAGCACAGAGCGCCCCAGTGACAGGTCAGGCAAGCTGAGCACCTCACCGGACATGCTCTTTGCTGCTGCTATTGATCTTCACAGAGTACCAGCAGTACGCACACTTTGCATTGCATCTTTCACCTAGGCACATCACCACGGTAAAATCTGCAAGCCCAGCCATACCCACAAGGCTCTTGGTTTCATCACTGTGCATTTTTTGCCACCTTCCCAGCCTCTCTGTAAGCCACCCTGGTGATGGCAGGCAGCAGGGCAGTGGGTGCTGCTTCCCCTTTCTGCCATTTTCCTTTGCCCATGGAGTTTAAAATGTCCTCACGTTCTGGCCGTGTTGTTGGTCCTTGCACGTGGCGTTACTGCTGGCACAGCAGGTAGAGCTGGAGGGCTGCTCCTAGCAGTGTGCGACTGTAAAGGAGATGATACAGGTCATCCCAAACAAGGCATTTTTTCTATTGACTTTGTGAACTTCTTACTCTTCTGCAGAGATTCTGTAGCATTTGAGAGCTATTCATCTGTTGTTTAGTATTTAAAATTCTGTGCATCTTGGCATGTAGAACTGCTTTTTTTTTTTGGTTCCTTTTCTTTCACTCGGATTATCTTTGTTGGTGATCTGTATATGAATAGTCTAACCAAGAAAAAGGTGTTATATATTAAAGGAGATGGGGAAGGATCAGTGATGCTGTAGAAGAATAATTAGCCTTTCCCCCCCCCCCGCTGCCCTGAATTGAATTTTCATTCTGTGTAGTATTGGCTTTTAACAGTTTATTGAAAATGAGATTTAAGAAAGCCTGACTGTCTCCAACAGGCTAATCAGTCAGCTGCTAATTGCCTTGAACTGCTCCAAGCCACTCACTAATAGACTTCCTGTTGTTGGTCCATCCCTGTTGATAAGATAGGTAATCTCTTCTGGTATTTGGGCTAAGGTATGCGCTAATGGCACTTCTCGGGGTGTGAAGACCCTGAGATATCCCTATACAAAGCTCCCATTCAATCCTGCCTTGGTGTTTTTGTGCTGGGATCCTGCTTGTCCTTTCTGCTCGGACACACAGTGCACACCAGTTTTCCATACTGCAGTTTTGCTTACTTCGGTTGCATGTGATGTAGAGATATAGATAGAGCGTTCACTGTATGGAGCTGAAGTGTAGAGAGCTCCCTAAAAGCCTGTAATCGGCCATGAAATATATGAATATAAAAATGGACCATCACAGATGGACATTATTAACAAATGAGTTAATACCAGTGAAGCATGAAAGGGAAGGGAAAGTGGAGTGGGTGATATTGCTTCTGTGTAAGAATTAGTCTCTAAAAATAAGGCTCTGAGCTCATCTTGCACATGGCTGCACACTGTGGATCCACAAGCAAGCCGTGCCCCCTGCTCTGCTGGGACTGCTTGTCACATCACACTGGGGGGAGATGCAGCCAAAATACTGATACAGACAACACTGACCGTAGGAAGCATCTCTGGGGTCTGTGGGTGCAGTCTGAGCGAGTGAGGGTGCTTGCAGTTCTGCCGTGAGCTCTGCGGCGGGCAGCCAGCTCATGGCTTCTTTCTGTGCAGCATTCTGGTTCTAACCTGGATGGGAAGGCTGCAGCTTTCCTCCTCCTCCTCTTTTGTACACAAACTTCATAGGCCAAGAGATTATTGCCAGGAGATGGGAAAAATGAGTTCTTCTTCAAAGTCTTAGGAGAAAAAGGGGAAAAGGATTATATTAGTATGTTGCTGTGAGTTCTACACATCTCTCCCACTCGTAGCATTGACAGTTTTCAGGACTTTTGGCTTACTGAATGGCAAGCTGCCTCTGGGGCAGTGGGGAAACACCACCAGCCAGGGAATAAAGGCTTGTCCTAGCAATGGATAGGCACTTCAGCATCACTTAGTCCTAAAAATGACACAAGAACTTGAGAGAAAATATGCCACCTTGATGGTCTGTTTCCACTTCCCTCCTGGGGTTGTAGAAATCATCTTTAAAGATTTGTATATATATATATATATATATATATATATTCCACATGGTAGATACGAAATTTCTGATATATTAATACGTGCAGTGTATAATGTAAAAATGATTTACTGAAAGACAGTTGTAACCTGTTTCAGGAACTCAGTAGAGAGTGTAGATCTCAGAGAGTGTGTAGTTTACATGTAGATCTCAGAGAGAGCGTAGCCTGATTAATCAAACAGGCCAGAAAATGAACTCATCACAGCAGGTTTATCTGGAGAAAGATGACAGATAAGTGGAAAATAAGTAGCAAAAGCTCCTAGGGCTATTGGGGGAAAAAAGTGTTCTAGTGAAGGGAGGTCTCAAGTAAGTGCCCACTTGCTTTTTCTTTCTTGAAGCTCCCTGTGTCTGCTGCCTTAGGCTCTAAGACAAAGATGGCTGGCTGATAATATCCTTCACCAGAGTCTGTTAAGCAGCCAGCCAAAACATTTAAACATTATTGAAAAGTGAAGGACTGGACAACAGAAACCAGAAGCTGCCCTGAAGGAATGGCCTTGAGTTTGCGATTCATTTTTTCCCAGTTACTATTCTTTCTAAGATCACAGTTGCCATGATCTGTGCTTTTATAAGGACTCTTAGGCTCAACCTTTTATTGAATTTGTCACTATTACGGTGCTTTGCTGGAGGATTTAGCCCTCACGAGCCTGCCCAGATGGATTCCACGGGTGTAAGATAAGGCCCCAGATCTCCTGAGCTGGCAGTGCCCACTGCACTTCATGCTGTTACAGGCCTTTTGGGGAAAGTTGTTTGTGTCAGTATTCTTCCTGAGCACAGATGCTGTAAACACATTGCATAAATGGCAAAGTGATCTAATTCCACTTGTGCTGGCTCTGATTTTGCAGTTTAAACAGCTCCAGGTTGTGGCTGTGTCCTTGCTGCAAGCGGGGGATGAGGTGGCTCCTCCTCTAATGCTGGCAGTTCGCTGTCATCACAAGTTGGGGCCCCAAAGATTGGGACAGGCCCTGATGGTTCATGTCAGCGTGCCTGAGGATATCAGTGCTGACCCAGGCTGTGCTGTAGCTTCAGACCTCAGGTGTATTAACTTGGAATATCTCTATCACTGCACAAGCCAGTCAGCTTGCTGTACTCAGTATTATATTCCCAAATTTCACATTATTGATCAAGTACATATTTAGACTTGTGTGTGCAGATTTATTTTTGTATATATGTATAGATGAAAGAAATTGGTATGGAGGGAAAAACTCAAATAGAATGCAATACAAAAGGTTTTTAAGATGGTAAACAGTGCAGTTTATTACCTTTTTTCTGTTCACAGCTCTTGTGTTTTACATCATCCTTCTTCATTTTCTCCAGAATTTTCTGCCTGAGAATTTTCTGAATTAGTCTGAGCTTAGACCCGGTCTGTGCCATTTTAGGCTGCATAGGAGCCCAGGCAGCACTGAATGAGTCCTTTAGAGGACTAGGGTAGGTAGGAATGAGTTTGCATCCTTGATCTCATAGTCCCTGCTGCTACCAGCAGGAGATAGCATCACTCTTGACCTCAGCTAGGAATTATTTGATTTTCAGATTTACATAGGAGGTATTTTTGCCTTAAGCACTCTCCTGCAGCCCTGGGCACAGGAAAGGAGTGCCCTGTCTGCTTTGCAGTCCATCTCAGCAGACCGTCCTCCTCTCAGAGGTCAGCTGGCCTCAATGCCATCAGCAAAAGGACAAAGAACACTTGCTGCCCTCCTGTCCCTGCTTTGCTGTTCAGCTTTGCCTACTGGTAGAACAGAAATGAGAATAAGCCTGCCCGATTTCAAACAGCAAAAAGAGAAGGCAGAGAAGTGGTCAATGTGTGTGTGCCTCCAAGCCTCGTGGCTGGGTTTTCAGTGGAGGTGGCTCAGGAGCAGCTGTGCACCCCGCAGCATAGCCCTCCTGCTGGGGACAGGGAGCTGAGGCCATCCTTTGTCTGTCTGCATCTCTGAGCTTCAGCCCTGGTCTCTGGTGGGGATTTAAAGAGAAATCAAAACCCAAATTGGATTTCAGTTGTCAGAACTGTGCTCTGCTGGGAAAGAGTGCCCATGTGAGGTACCAGGGTGAGTGATAACTCATTCTTAGTTCATTTTCAAAAGCAAATCAAATCATGCTTTGTAGAAGGGTGCAGTTTGGACTCGAACACATCAGGTGCCCTTTCTAACTAAATATCGAAACCTAGTAAGAATGTTTGTTTTCAATTTAGGAGTTACGCACTTCATAAACATGCCATATGAATACTTCCCAAATAGCCAAGTTGCCTGTCCTTTCATTTTTCCTAGCTGACATATTAGCACCCATCTGATTGTTTCTCTCTACAACAAGCTAGACATTGCAAGGCTGACTGAAATTCCTGGCTCCGGCTTTGGGAGCTTGGTGCTTAGGAAACCACAATGGATTTCTGAGGAATCCCCATTGACAAGATATCTCCATGGCAAGCTTCCAGAAGAAACAGTATGATTGAGGTGATCTGCAGAGGGAATATTCTCTGGATCTCCTTGGAGATCTCCAAGTATACTTACACCAGTGAATTGGGAAAGATTTATATTGTCTAGACCACCAGCTTCTGATGAAATCATCACTGCACGTGAAAGGAGAGAGGCCAGCCGGGCTGCTGGGGAAGGGTGGCTCCAGGGAGACTTGAGTTCAGGTTTCATCTGTCAGGCTGGGAAACCAGGAAGCTATTATTTCATTAATCATCCATCAAAATATGCTTGCATATTATGTGGACTCCAGTGTTTATAAAAGGAAATTATCCGTTTAATGAGTAATAGAAACAGAGGAGTAGAGGGGAGAGAAAGCGACTCCTGTGTCCATTAAGACAAATTTCCTTGCGGAGAAGAGCCTTCCATTTCCCAGAAAGATTCCTCTGCAAATGAAAGCATATACTTAGTGCTCTTGCTGTGTTACTGAAGAAAGACTGCATATGTATACTTTATGTATATTAGAATAACTGTGCGGTAGGTGTAGAATATGATTAGATGTGATTTAGTTGTAAATATATAAGCTTTTTAAAAATGAGGGACCATTTTAGTATGGACTGTAGTAGGTGGATTATCTTTACCTTTGTTCATGTAGCAAAAGGCCCCACAATGCCAAATGAGCCCCTTCAGTCCATGGCATTCTTCCTCTGTTTCCCACTGCCTATATCTTTAGTGTAGTTATTTCTGAAATCTCTTAATGCAAATATTGTTATGAACATGCTGGACCTTTAGCAGTGTAAGGTAGAAAGGTGTGAAAAAGCAAATCATTCTGCAGGCTTCTGTACTGCCTTCTGGGGTGGAGGCAGAGCTAGGCTGTCTGCAAAAGTTGTGTTTGCTTGTAACAGGAGCTTTACTGATTGCAGTAATAGGAAGGGGCAGCAGCGCTGAGTAGACAGGAATAAAGAAATTTTAGACTAGAATAAAGCACTTTAGCCCTGATGGACAGATTAGCCATAGGGAAGTGGGACTACCTTTCTTAGACACAAGGTCACTGATTCAAACGGTAGAATAGAGCCATTGCGTTGACTCCTACACATGCTTGGAAAATGTTGAGTCTAAGCAACCAATTAACACATCCAACTGTTGTTCATCAGGAAAGTACACCATTTGCTTGCTCTTGGCATCTGCTACAATTCCCTTCAAAAGTCACTAACAGCAGGATCCCAAATCCTTGTTGGAGAAAGATGGGACAGTGGGATAAAAGAGGTAAGGGAAAAACAGGCAAGGTAGAACTAGTGTGAACCACAACCACGTTTATATCTGCATAATTTCTCTTCTTTCTAGAGTTAATTGCTTAATTGCATTTGCCTCTTTGCAAGATACAGGCTGTTTTCTTCACAAGTACACAAGCACACTGATACTCCACAAGTATACTCCACACTTGTGGAGTATCAGTGTGCAGAAGCCAAGAGTTGGTAGAAAGCTGTACGGAAAATCAGTTCAGCCCACTGAGGATAGTTTGTACCTGTCTTATCCTTACTGCATGTTTGCCCCGGGGATAAATAATACAGCTTTGGGAACAAGGAATGAATTGGCGCTCGCTGGGTGTGGTGCTACTTACGTTGCATCATCTTTGCTCATCATTTGTAGGCCCTATGAACTCCAGAACTGTATTGGTATGAAAATAAAAGTCTTTGCCGTGGTTGTGTTCCCACAATTTCAAGTGATTTAATCTGATTTCCAGCTTTTGCACTTGAGTTCCTCCAATCATAGGTTACTGTTACATTTGAGAGACTCTGCAAAATCTAATTTTCCAGAGGAGTTTGCCAGAGTTTCTGTTCCAAAGTTATTTCGGAGGGGTGGGGTAGATGTAGTAATTCCAATTGGTGCATTTGAATTTGGGTTAATATATAGCACTCTGCTTTTTCCACATTAATTTTTAACAGCTGATTTGTTATGCAAAATTTGTTGTAGCAATGGAGGGTAAAAAGAGTAGCTGTAGAGAAATGGCAGAGACACATGCTTCCACAGGCACTTAGTCACTTGTGATTTTTAGAATTGCCAAACAGCCCTAGTCCAGGGAGAGAATAACCTAATGAGCATAAGTTGGGCTGATAATTGCATGTAGCCACATACTTGTAAGTCTACTGTGTTGCATACGGACTGAGAGACATGAATTGCTTCTGGCGAAAGCAAGGCATCTAGTGTATTCATAGATGTTACAAGCCCTTTACATTCACGGACTTCCTTAACTTGGTTAAGATTAAATGGATCTCAAATAACACATTGTTACTTTTGTTATGTTTGTTTTTTTCTTTAAGTTTGTGCAAGTATTACAGGAATGTACAGATTTACTTAACGGAGATATCAAAAGACAGTGATGACATTTACATTGAAACTCAAAACAATTGTTTACCCTTTTTTTAGTTAGTATAGTCTAGCAAAGGAGGAGATGATGTTATGAATACAAATAGCACAGTAAAAATGCTCTAACAAGCATTTTTCTGCCCGCTTACCTCTTTTCTAAGCATTTCTTGCAGTTGTTTTCTTTGCACTTAGATCAGTGTTGGCTGTCATTATCACACGTATGTTGGAACTTAACCTTGCACTTCATTACTGACCAAAAGCAATCACTGCGAGCACAACACAAACATTCTACCTTTATAAAGAGCATCACATTTTTATTTTCCTTTCAAGCCAATAAATATACTTTCTCAGCAGTAGTGTTGCAATTGTAAATCGATGTTCTCTTAAGTCAAGGGATTCTTTTGACCTGAATTTCCTGATTTTTTTTTCCTTGGCAGTTAGAATTGTTCAGTTGCAAGGGACCTGCAGAGACCAACTGTCTGACCACTTCAGGCAAAGCCAGAAGTTAAAGCATGCTTTTGAGGGCATAAAACAAAATGCAGAAGTACCCAAATGATTAAATGCCATCTAAAACTATTGCAGTCAATCTATGACTTATATGTAAGTATTTAAAAAATAATATTGCATTATATATTTATTCAGGGGAACTTTGTCTGCTGTGGCCTTCGTATCCCTGGTGGTGACACTAGGACTTCAGTACAGGTTATTAGAAATTACAGTGCGAGTTCACATTGCTTCATACACATTGCTATGTATTCCAGCTCTCTTCTTACTTCTCATGTCACGGGGCAAGCTGCCTCACCCCCTCCTCATGTTTCCTTCTGTCGTGCACATTCTGTCTCATGTCATCGAGTTTGGTTGCATGGAGTGCTGGAGGTGCCTTGGGCCAGGAGCAGCCTTTCTTCTCTCTGGTTGTCTCAGCACAGTAGAATCACCAGTCTTGGTTGAAACCTCTGGGTTCTACTGTAATAACAATGGTAATTATAAATAGTAACCCCATAAGCACTTCCTAGTTTACTACTAATGCCTTTTGGTCATAATATATACCTTTTTTCTTAGGTGAATTAAAACATGTGAAGTAAAGATAAAAATCCCAGAGTACTTAGACACAATTAAAAAATAAATTGGATCTCAGGAGAAACAGTGTGTGCTGGAGTCACTTTAAAGAGAAGGAAAGTGGGTAGAAATGCTGTGTTGCTGTCTGCATGGAAAACATGTCAAATATGCATGAAACTCTCGGCCGGGGGGGGGGGGAGGTTGAGAAATGGAATGCCTTTTTTTACCAGCTAAAAGAGACTGTTTGCTTTCAGCCTCACCTCTAATCCCGATAAAAGAGTTTATTGAGCTCAGATGCTTTTCAAAGAGAACTGAAGGGCATGCTCTAATTTTATTTTTAGAGAAAGTTGAAATGACAAAGTTGCCTTCATGTTCACAGTGCCGCCTCAGAGTTGGAAAGAAAGCAGGAACAAAGCTGAAAAACCCACCCTGCCTGCTCGCTCTGCCTGGCCCAGGCACAGGGTGTTTGGGTTAATTGAGTCTGTGCTCCCATGCCCTCAGGGACAGCTGCACAGGAGAGCACAGGGCGCTGGGACTCCCACAGTGTGCCCCGAGAGCGGCCAGCTGTGTGGGGCAGAGATTGGCCACCAGCTTCTACAGGAGGGAGCCATGGCTGAGGGGGGACTGCACAGTTTCCCACTGCATCTGGAACAAGGAGTTTCTCTTACAAACGCCACCACAACTACTGCTCCACGTCCTGTTTCAGCCTCTGCTTCATCACTCCTCTTGCATAGAATCATAGAATCCTTAAAGTTGGAAGAGACCTTTAAAGACCATCTACTCCAACTCCCCTGCACTGAACAGGACATCCCTGGCCTTGAAAGTCTCCAGGGATGGGGCATACAATGCATCTCTGGGCAACTTGTGCCAGTGCCTCACCACCCTCACTGTAAAAGACTTTTTCCTTATATCCAACTTACATCTCCCCTCTTTAAGCCTGAAGCCATTTCCCCTTGTTCTACCCTGCTAAAGAGCCTGTCCCCTTCTTTCCTGTAGCTCCCCTTTAGATACTGACAGGCCGCTCTCAAGCCACCTTGCAGCCTTCTCTTCTCCATGCTGCACAGCCCCAGCTCTCTCATCTTGACCTCATAGAAGAGGTGTTCCATCCCTGGAATGACCAGCTCCGACAGCACCATGTCTCTCCTGTACTGAGGACTCCACATCTGGATGCAGTGCTCCAGGTGAGGCCTCACAGTGCAGAGCAGAGGGGCAGGATCACCTCCCTGACCTGGTGGCCGTGCTTCTTTTGGTGCAGCCCAGGTTACAGTTGGCTTTCTGGGCTGCAAGGGCACAATGCTGGCTCATGTCCAGCTGCCATCCACCAGTACCCCCAGGTCTTTTCGGCAGAGCTGCACTCAATCCTGTCATCCCCCAACTTGTATTGATAGTGAGGGTTGCCTTGACCCAGGTACAAGATTTGTTGAACCTCTTGAGGTTCACCTGGGCCCATAGCATGGCCTGCTTCTGAGGAAGTCCATTTGAATATCCTAGAGAAGCTTACATACCTTTAAAACAATTTGTCCATCTCTCTGTGAGCAATTGTTTAAAGTTCCACAGGTCAGAAAAGGTGAAGTCCCATGGCAGTCATTTTCTAGGAACTCTCTTGTAATGTGTGCCTGCTGAATGTGCCTGGGAAGAGCTGTGTGCTGGCACAGCACGTGTTTTGAAGCAGCACTGAGTGGCATCAGGCTGCATTCATGCAGCATAGAGTCTTGTGCATGTCCTGTGGGAATATGTGCGGTTGTACAGGGAGATCAAGGGATGGCGTGCAGAAATTCCTCGCATTCAGTGGATTGGGACCTGTGGTGCTGACCACAGAGGCAGGGAGCAAAGCCTGCTGCTTATCTCCTCTCCTTAGTGTGCCGTGCTGGAGAGTTGAGTGCTTATCCATTGCATAAATTATTTCTGATCATTTTTCCTAGTTTTTCCTAGTATACTTGTAATTAAGAGAGGGTGGAGAAGTGTTGATTTAATAAGCTTGATTATTTATCAGCTAATAAGTTGTAATAGGAAGTGTCGTTACTCTCTTATAGTGTACACTGATTACCTATTCTGACACTGGTTTTTGTCCAGCATTAACAACTTTTGAAACATCTCTTTTGCTTCTAATGGGTTTTCAGCCTCTTCGTTCAGTTTGTCAGTGCGGTAAATTCACCTTTTCATACAGCAAGTTCCACCCCTGTATTATGCATGAGTCTTTCTTCTTTTTCAAGGCCCCCAGGTCTCCAGGTCCATAAATATTCCATGAATAGAAACCCCCTTATGTTTTCCCTCTGGATTGGAGGTGGTTGGGAAAGAGGAGAGGTTACAGACATAAGGGGAGGGGGCAAGTGCTTGGCAATCCTTCAGCTAATTCTTGTTTAAAAAATAATTATTATAAATAAATAAAATGTTTGTGTCTCTTCTTTCTTTTCCCTCTACTTACTGCATGTTCGGGCTGCTGCTTACACTGGAGTGGGGCAAGAAACTATTTTACGGTTCATTTGCTGACATGTCTGTGTATCCATAGGATGTTTTTTTTTGTCTTCATGTAGTTCAGCTGTTACCCAGCTTTTGTAACTCTTCACTTCCTATTGCCAGAGCAGCACCTGCTGGCTAGAACTGATATAATTGCCATCTTTAGCAAATAAATTATTTCCTTAATTGCATATTTATTTGGGGTGTTGCTGTATCTATTTCTTTCCTTAGGTTGAAGCAGTTGTGCTGACTGCAAGTACAGAGAAATTGCCATCGTACCTTGAAGGAGAGTCTCGTGTTTGTGCAGGAAGAATGGAGCAGACTGCGGAGACAGGGCTAGAAACATGGCTGTGCTCTTCTTCCTTGGGAAATAAGCTTTTGCTCCTAGACTTTTTACCTCGGTTCCAATGCCAAAACTGAGGATCTTTGAGGTTCATCTCTGTTCCTTGACATATGTGAGCCAGTTTTCCAAATGACCACATGATCTGATGCCACACAATCTGCTCAGTAAATGCCATTAGCTGGAAGAGGAGTACTGGAGCTCCTGGACAGCAATGGTTCCATCAGCGTAGGGAATTCCTGTCCTTATTCAGATGCAGTCAGTACTGAGTTATCAGTGTAATTCTGATATGAATGCCTTAATACTTGCTAGGGGAGGGAAAACGAGGGATAACTTCTTTAATAATTTTTTTTAAGCCATATTGTGGATTTCTACTAAAATGACCATTACATACAAAAATGGTAAACAAATACACAGAATTAAGTGGTGTAGTGTCAGCCAACACCCAGCTGAGACGGATCCACCAGATATTCTCTAAGAAAGCTGGATTTAGGCTATCTGTGGACACTTTGTAAACTGGCACAGTGTGGTGCAATGCACAGATGAAATATTGCTAAGAAACATTTCTCAGAAGCGAATGATGAAGAAAGTCTTTATCCAGTGTGATTGCCTACCACCTACAGAAAGGGAGGAGGAGAGGGGAGACTTTTTGGTTAGACTGGGACTGCTTGGGCCAGGAGCAGAACCTTGCCAAGCTGGCTCAGGAACTACATTGTTTTAAGGTCTTTGGTGTAAAACAGTGATTCTTATGTCGCATTTTTGAGGATTCTGTTTCTTAGGCTGGTGGGGATCTGGCAGTGGGATCATGCTGGGTGCTGTGTAAATGCACCCCAAGCCCTACCAGCTTTCCAAACTGCACAGGGAAGGGCATGAAGAAGTTATGTGGTTTGTACAGTGCAATGGGAGAAAGTCTGTGGCACAGTCAAAGGCTTGGGGTAGATCTGCCTTTTTCTGCTTGCCTCTGTTGTCTGCATAAGTCATCTGGGGACAAGATAAGGCTGTAATGACAACAAACAGATGATAATTGGACCTCTAAGTAGGAGATGAACGTGAGCAAGTATTGGCTCCGTACGTGGTCTTTGTTGTGACGGGTGCTGTCCAGCTAAGTAACACAGAATTTGCTCTGAAGATCGACTGTGTTTAGAAAGGCAAACTTTTGGCCGTGCCGTGTGTCACCACGTTCCTCAGGGTTCCGCCGGCTGGTGGTAACCGCTTCCTGTTTTTCCCTTTGCTGGAAACCTCAAATTTCACCAGCCAGCTCTGCGTATCTCAAAGTGTGCACGGCTAACCCCAGCCACCTTGAGCTGAATGTGCAATTTCTTAACAGAGTCAGGTGGATGGTATTTACGTAGGTCACTCCGAAAGTAGTGCCTCCAGTTTGTTCCATGGAAACTGCAGCAGACACAAAGAGCACAATAACACTGTTTGATAGAGGAAAATCTCAGCTACAAAACAGTGTTTTTCAACATGGCCACCACCGTCAGCCAATTTGTGCCAGGTGAGCCTTGTTCTTCCTTGCTTTGCCTGGTGCTGCCCTGACCTCTGATAAACTCCAGGGAAGCTCAGGGCTGGGGGGAATTTGCTCCTAGCTGAATGCCTGGTGTTTTGAGTTGGGGATAATTTCCAGAGCCACCTTCTGTCTGCTGATGAGCGAGTGAGTTTGTGACATCTGATGAGGAGGAAAAGGAGTTGTGGAAAGGATTAACAGGGAAGGAAGGGGGAATTTTAAAACAGTTCTGGCAGCCCCATTTACTTAGGAGATCCTGTGAGATCTGTGTCCAGTACTATCTTCACAGCTCGGGCCTGATGGAGTTCCTGGGAGGAGAACCCACATGTGCTGCCTGGGGGAGCTGAGCCTCCTGCTGTTCCCAGAGTGGTTTCAGTACCAACTTTAGTTATTCTCTGAGCAGTTGCCCAAACAGGTTTCACTCTGTGGAGACGGTGGAGCCCAGGCAGCTGAGATTCCATCTGTTTGAATGTAAACCAGTTTCCACGCTCCTCTTGCTGTGTGCCCTGTGGCTGCTTTTCAGATGTTGATCTCTGGCTGTCCCAGCAGCTCCTCAGACTGCAATCCGAGTGACAATATGCATGGTTAGTTGGACCCAAAGGTTACATTCTTGCTTGTAAAGGAGGGGGTTACATTGCCATGCACTGTAACTGGGGTGAAAATGCTTTCCAGCAAAACCTGGATCAGAAAAAACCAAGCCCGTGCGGACCAAGAGGCTCTTCATCAGCATCTTTGTTTTCAAGCACTTTATATTGCAATCTTTTATTCTTCTCTTCCCCAGATTTTATTGTGTTTATTCTGAAGTGACTGCATGATTTATTTTTATTTTTTTTGTGCCTAATTTCAAATCTTGTGGCTTTATAAATCCCAGTCTGCCTCTACTTTGGGTAAAGGTCAATCCATTTCATAAACCTCTGCAATTCCTCATCTCGCATGGAAACTAAACATAGAAACTCTGTCACCAAGAGAACTTTCCAGACAGTTAAGATGATCAGAATCTGGAATTCATAGCTTTAACTCGGATCTTTCTGTGCCAGTCCAAGAAAGCACAGGTGTTGTTGAGGCAGACAAGGAAGCTGTCAGCTCACATGTATGTTTTAGCGCAGCTTTGCAGGGAGCTGTCCCTGAGTGCAGGTTAGCAGGCTCCTCCTGTCACCCACAGTGCTCTCCTGGTGGGGCTCTATCAGAAACTGCTGGCTGTGCCAAAAGGTGCTGTGGTTTTGCAGCAGCCAAGGAGCAGGATAAGACTTGCCAACTACTTTTATGCTTGTGCCTGACTCCAGACGTAAAACAAAGGCAGTTCTGGCTGCCTTATTGAGAATGTTGCTTTGTATTTTTTCTCCCTTTTTGTCCTGGTTTCTAACAAGGCGACTGCACAGTCGCAGAGGCAGTCTGTGACTGTCCAAGGATCTGCAGGCTTTTTTTGTTGTGTGGCTTACAGCTGAGAAAAAGGAATTGTGTGCAGGAATTCAGTCCTTTTTCCCCACCCCCTCTAGACTCTTCCATTCCCTCTTTCATGAAGGGAAGGCCAGGTAGGAGATTTCAGCAGTTGTATAATCTTTAATTTTTTAATTGAAACCAAGGAGGTGGAGGTGGCAGGAATCTGACTAAATTGGCACACCAGCCTTCTCAGTTCTCATACATCCTTTCCCCTTGGATCATCATCAGCCAGCACCGTTCCATTGCTTGCAGCCGGGGCCGTGGCTCCCAACCCAGGGCTGAGAGCAGCCATAAATCACGCCCACCACTGTGGCTGGGAAGAAGGATGTTTTCAGAGAGCTTGGAGCTTGTAATGCAGATGAACGCTCCATCTCCCAGGAATGCTGAGGAGTGGGCAGGGAGGCAGAGCTGGTTGCATTCAGGGCCAGCTGTTTGTGGCTCTCTTTTGTTAGGTCCCAGCCAGGTCTCCCCTAGGTCACACATTTGCACTCATTTTGAATAACGTAGAACCCTTCAGAGGCTGCGTTGCCAGCGGGGGCTGGGGGAAGAGGGAATGCATTCTGGGCTTGGGAAAACAAAGGGTGGCAGAGATGAAGCTGTTTGAGTGCTGTAGATGAAGGTCAGAGGTCTCCTGCGACCTTGCACTGCCTTCATGCCCTTTTGGAGGCAGCTGACTGTGATGATTTCCCTGCTGGAGGGATCGCTGCCATCTGCAGAGGTTCCAGCAGCACTTAAACACCTGTGCGTGTGCTGCTGACATTTCATTAGGACAAGTAATGAGGCTGCAGATTAAACAGCTACCTTTCTGCCTAGCCAGGAGAAAAAACAGCAGTGGGAAGGAGAGCGTGGCACGTCTCAAGGCTTATAAACTCACATGCAAAGTAAAGCATGCTCCCATCAGCTCTGCTGGGAACGGACCCAGCAGCGCCGAGTCCTTGCCCTGCTGCGGTGGCCGTGGGCTGGAAGCTGGTTTCCAGGATTAGCAGTTTTTACAGCTGTAGCACAACTCCCTTGCGTCAGTCTCAGGTTCTTCCTAGAAGGATTAAAAAATTCAATAAAGATTCCCTGGGATAAGTGCCCACGTCTGGGCAAAAACTTACTCTGTAACCTCTTCCTGATAGATTCTCCTATGTGCTGAGATCCAGAGCTCCGTGTTGCCAGATCACATCTCACTGTAGCACACAGAGGCTGGGAAGGAAAGCCTGCATCACTCTGGGCTCAGAAAAATGCTGCTCAGTGCTGACTCTGGGCAGGGCTGCTCTTAGCCGGCGAGCCAAAGTGCGTGGAGGCAAGGTCAGAATGTGGGAGCTCCCTGCATCTAAACTCAGCACGTGAAATCCTAGGGGATGAGAAGTACAGCTCTGCTTATTTCAGAGAATTACGTGTCCTGAAGTTTCTTATGCAACAGTACTCCTGTAATACAGACATACTCTTTTTCAAACCTAATAAATACCAGACTCTGTGCTGCAAAACAAACAAAACCCATGATTGGTTTTAGGAACATCCTTTGGAAAAAGGTGTCTTGCAACAGTCTGCACCTCCAAATCTAAATCCTTTTGTGCTTGTATAGGAAAGAGTAGGCTTATCCTAATGGGGTCTTGGGAGGGGTGGAAGGAGGCAGGTGTCCATGTGCACCTCCAGCATGCCTGAAACCAATGCACAACCTTTGTCTGAGCGCTTTTTCACAGCAAAGAAGTGTTGGAAATATCCAAATAATTGATCAGGACGGTATCTCTGATAAAAGCAGATTTTATTCGCAATTGCAATGGCGGGCGTCCTGCAAGCAGGCGCGCCGCAGAAAGCAGTGTTCCATCTTTTATGCCCTATTACCCGACACTTATCTTTTCCTCCCCTGGTTCCTCATTGGCTGAGTACTTCAGGTTCACAATCTTCTCAACTAAACATAAAGATACTGGTTGAACATAAATTGTTGCTAGCTAAGCATGTATATTGCTAATTAATTAACTTCTAACTCTTGCTTACTCAGCACCTGGTCATTATTTCTGGACACCTGTTGATTCTTGGATAAAGATAAGTGTGGAAGGAGGATAGAGGGAAGCATCCTGAGGTCTGCCTGTTGTATCCCTCCCCCAATCCTAGAGTGAGACAATTTGGCCTTGTGTGGAGGCCCTGGCTTCTTTGATATTTGATAAACTGGCTATTCTTTTGCTGAGGGCCTCTTAGCAAAACAGAATAACCTTACAATATGCTTTTAGTCTAAAATACAGAAGCTGTGGTCTTGGTACTTATTAATTACTTCATCTACTTACTAAGCATGCATCAATATCTGAAGGATTGTTGATGAAAACAATCAGAGACCCCCCTTTCAATGAAATAAAGAGAACCCCAGAAAGAGTTATTAGTATCAATAAAGAGACCACGAAATAAAGTACGAATCTTGTTAGTTCTATATGCAGAAGCAACATTCAATTCCTACAGAAGGCAGCTGTCACTTTGCTGTTGCTTTGAGCTTTGCTGAAATATGAGCTACTGAGTTGTACCAATGTTCAGAAAAATGATGTCTCTTTGTTTACACAGTAGCATATAAACGTGCTGCCCTATCCAGGCAGGTGGCCTGCTCATGTACTGCAGGGCTCAGCTTGAGATGTTAGAGATGTCCTGGTGGAGACACCTTCTGAAATTCTAGGGGGTGCTAAAATTATACTCCTCTTATACAGCTGAAGTGGGCTTCCATAACCACTCCATCTTCAGGAGCTGACATCCCTTTGTTAGTAAGAACAACCTCTTATTCTTGAACTTGACAAACAGCGGAAGAAAAGCTTAATTTGAATGGAGCTGATGGGGCTAGGGGAGAACCCAGGATGATGCTCCAACTGCTTTGCTGAGGGAAATCATTGTGAAGTTCATTGTAATTTGGTGCTACAAAATGTCATAAATCATGTTGGTTTTTTTCCTTTTTTTTGTTGTTGGCCATTATAGGAGCTTGTGGTAACAGAGAATTCTGCTTGCAGATGCCTGAAATCAAAGACAGGAGGAAAACGGGCATAGGAAGGGGAAATGCTGCTGCTGTAGCTGTGCAACAGGGCAAAGAGCTGGGACCCCTGTGCTCTGTCAGCCTGGCTCGACCACTTCCTCTTCGTTCAAACCAAACCTTGTAGTCCTCCCATTCTTAGAACAAAACTATTTTCTCAATCCTAAGATGTGCTTGAGAAGAAGAAACATGTTAGTACTATTTTTACCAGCTTTTTCTGTAAATATTATTGTTCTTTCTGAAGTAAGCAGCTCTGTAATGCAGTAGCAATCTGAGATGAGCCCTGCCCTCGGAACAAGCTGCGCTGAACCCAGGGTGGGATTGCTGATCAAGAGCCCCTGCTTCAGTAACAGCAGGCTGATGGTCCTGTTTGCTTTGTGGGAAGACAACGATGACAATTCCAGTCTACTGAAACACTGTGTTGGTTTCAGAGACCAGACAGAACAGCCAGTGTATCACAGGGGCATGGGGCACCCGTAGGCTTTCTTCGCAGTTCTGGAAAGTACTTCTTGGTGTTCAGTGAAACAAATATCCAATATTGCATGGATAAGCAATTCTGTTTTAAAACAAAGCGCTGCCTTTATTGCCTATTAATGTTTTGACATCTGTTTATTATTTTTCATTTTGCTAAGTCTGAGAACTCTCAAAGTGGAACACTGAATACATTTTAAATGTACAGAGGGGAGAAAACTGTAATTTCATCCGTGTCCAATGAAAAATGAACTTGGTTCATATGGTAAGAGAAAATGAAAAGTCTGTAGCAACAATTAAAAGGAATCGGTGTAGTTTCATTCCACACAAACCTTTTTATGATCAATGTGAAAAAAAACGTAGCATTTACCATATGGTTTTAACTTCAATGAAATGTTAGCTTATTTTAGAAGCAGCAAAAGTTGTCAAGGCATTTAAGAAATGTTTGTGTTAGTGGAACTGGTTCTCCTCCTCTTCAGATCACAGAAGGGTTGTTGGGGTGATGTCGCACGAGGTCCCAAGTGGTGATGCCTTTTGAGTCTGAGCTACAAAATAACCATGGAGTTCTGTCATTCCATGCCCAAGGCTTTGAAGCAGAACCCCATTCAGCAGCTGAAGCAAGGAGCCCTGTTGTCTCACTACACCCAGCCAAGCCCTGGGTGTGCAGGAAGGGTTACCTACCCCCAGGAAATTCCTCATAGGAGAGGATGCTGGCAAGGTCTTGCTCCCTTGTAGCATAGCTGGCTGACTCACAGATGTGGATGTGAGGGCTTGCGTTGGGAGTTAGGATTTGAGAAGCTCAAAAAGGGTTCAAAACAGTATCGTGCTGCAGTGTTTTTTTTCTGATATGCTGTAATTATTAAGCTCAGAACCTAAGCAGAGAAGAAGTTCTCAGTGGAGATGTGTGATGTTTTTGTCATCTCTTTTACAACTGCCTTTGTCTGCTTTTTGTTTCCTCACCACTCCTGCTGCATCTGTCAGCCTGGGAGAGCTTACACCATCTCCTTGGCAATGCCACATACCTCTAATCTTAATGCCTATTACTGTCTGCCTCTGGGATCTCATATAGGTTTCTCTAATATGCTGCGGAAGGTGGCCAGCAACAATCTCTCTTCTTTATACCTCTGCAGCTCTCTCTAATCCTGCAGAAGTGCTCGCTTGTAAAGATAAAGGCACATTTATCCTCCTTAATGAGGCAGCAGGTCTGGAACTGCAGATCAGAGCTGAGTTATGTCAGCAGAACCACACAGTGACTAAAATATTATTGCTGATAAAGACCGAGTGGCACTGAAGGAGCATCTGCGCTTCACCTACCTGTAATCTGTCCTGAGTTGCTCAAGTTGTTTGCTTATAAATTGTGTTTAGATTAACAAAGAAACCAAGAAAATATGTCTTTTGCCTGCAGTTTCTAGGAGTGCTATGTGGGCTGGTGGTGAGAGGAGGAAGTCTTCACACTGAGGAGGAGAGTCATAGCTGGCCCCAGAGAGCATAGTCCCAGTAAAGCAAAAAGGCATGTGTGTATGGTTGCGGTAAACAGTTGGTGTTGTTTGGAGCAGAAATGAGGGTTATTGTGAGTTACTGCAGCTGCCGGGGCTGAGGGCTGACTGTTCCTCTATAAAATCATTAAGATTTTTGCTGTGTAATGGGACAAAAAAGTCAGGCTAGCTTGTGTTAAATAAATATTACAGACTGCGAAAAGAGCCTCAGTAGGTAAAATAAAGGTGCAGAATAAAAGTGTTTTGAAGATTACTCGTTTTTCCTGTCTTTTTATCCCTCTCTTACTAAAGTGTTTTTTTTTTTTGTCCTGGTGATTATCTGCTCTTGAAATTTGCTTCAGGCTTATCACAGCTAAGAATTAAGGGGCTCAATAGGAATCAAGTTCCTAAAACTTCTTAGCTGAAGTCAATGAGATCTGAAGGCAGAGCCAGGCCTTTGTGCCCCTGAGCCACCGAAGTGATCCACCTGTGTCAAGTGTGTGCAGAGCCAGTCCTAGGTGGGCAGCTGCTGCAAGCCTGGCAGGTGGCTTATCCCGTCTACAGTGCACTAAGAGTTTCTTTTTTAATTCCAGTTTTTATATTAACTCACCTGCACTTACCACACTGCTGCTAATGATGAAAACTAACTCATAGCAGAGGCTGCACTTGAGTAGTAGTATTCATTAGATAAGGTTTGCTCTCTAGAATAAAGATTGGGTCTGATTTTGTTTGAAGTGCTTTTAGCTCCTGTTATCAAGCTAGCTGAAGTTGCATATCTTTGAACTAATTTTACTCTTTTCTTTTTTATGCTTCCATGATGTCTCCCAACTTGAACCTGTTCCACCATTTGATGTATTTTAGGTAAGCATACATACTCTAAGGGAGTATTGCTATATTGTGTGTTCTTGTGTGTTTTGTGGTTTTCTTTCTTCATTTTATTCTCTTTCTCTCCCCTTTTGTACATCATAAAGCATTCTCTGACTGTTCCTCCAGCAGCAGGAAAGCTGTGTTTGGCATCTATCACATGGCAGTACTGCTGCCTGAGCTTTGAGGCAGCACCCTCAACTCCAGGTCTGCACAAGATGAGTTTGTCTTACCTAGAATTCCGGTTTTGTCATTTGTTTTCCCCTTTCCTTTTTTTGGTATCTACAAACTGTGAAGGGTATATTGGCATCCACTGAGAGTGTTAGTACAGCCACACAGTTGAGGCAGGTTAAGCAGTTGATATGGGTGTGGGAACTGCCTTAGGTACCTTTAACTTACTGGTGATATCAGCTGTAGTGATCAGTGTGCAACTTTTTGATGGAATTTTTTTGAAAATATAGAAAGCATTCTGAAATACATACTAGGACAGTATTTTACTCTTACACGACATAATAGAATAGATGTTGACTTTAGTGGAGCTGCAGTGGATTTGCAGTGATAGAAATGAGGCACAATTTGGATTGAAGAATATGGTTGCAGGAACGGTCTTTCCTTCATGAGTATTTGTGTGAGAAATATCACTTTACATGCAGGTATAGAACGTCTGCGGGCATAATGTGGGATCTCATCTGCTTTACAAAACAGTAAGTATAGAGGACAGTCTGCTTGTCAAATTTGCTGTATAGGTAGCGGATACCTTATGGAGCTAATCATAAAATGATAGACTGTTGGGGTTGGAAGGAACATTAAAGGTCATCCAGTTACAACCTCTGTTGTGAGTAGGGTTGCCCCCCCACCAGCTCAGGCTGCCCAGGCCATCCAACCTGGCCTTGAGCACCTCCAGGGATGGGGCACCCACAGGTTCTCTGGGCAGCCTCTGCTGGGGCCTCACCACCGTTTGAGTAAAGAATTTCCTCCTAACATCTAATCTAGATCTCCCCTCCTTTATTTAAACCATTCCCCCTTGTCCTATCACTATCAGCCCATGTAGAAAGTCAGTCTCCCTTCTGCCTATAAGCTCCCCTCTAGTACTGGAAGGCCACAATGAAGTCTCCCCACAGCCTTCTCTTCTTCACACTGAACAAACCCACCTCCCTCAGCCTTTCTTCACAGGAGGGGTGCTCCAGCCCTGTTATCATCTTCATCGTCCTCCTCTGGACCCGCTTGATCAGCTCTGCATCCCTCCTGTGCTGTGTGCCCCAGGCCTGGACACGGTAGTCCAGATGGAGTCTCACAAAGGGCAGAGCAGAGGGGGACAGTACCCTCCCTCACCCATGGCCACCCCTCTTTTGATGTAGTCCAGGATACAAATGGCTTTCTGGGCTTCAAGCACATACTGTTAGCTCTCATCGAGCTTTTTGAACTCCCAAGTCCTTCTCCTTAGGGTTGTTCTCAATGAGTTCTTTTCCAAGTCTGTACAGATATTTGGGATTGCCATGACCCAAGTGCTGCACCTTGCACTTGGCCTTGTTAAAATCTCATTAGGTTCATTTGGGCCCATTTCTCAAGTTTGTCAGATCCCATAGGATGGCATCTCTTCCTTCTATTGTATCAAATGCACTAGTCAGCTTGGTATCATCTGCAAACTTGCTGAGAGTGCACTCAATCCCACTATTGAGGTCATTGTTAAAGATATTGAAGAGCACCGGTCCCAAGACAGACCTCTGGGGGACACCACTTGTGACCAGCTTCCACCTCAGCATGGAGCCATTGACCACAACCGTCTGGCTGTGGCCATCGAAACAATTCCTTTTCCACTGAATAGTCCATCCTTCAAATACGTATTTTTTCAGTTCAGAGATAACTCTGAGATCTGTGCACAGCAAACTAGCTGCTTACTGTGCTGATTGCATTAGGCTGTATGATGAGGAAAAGGCAAAAAGGAAAATATTCCCAAAGGGGCCAGATTCCCAACCCCAAATGCTGCCTTTGTGAGCAAATGAAGACAGACCAGCTAAGAAATCCCGTCCAAGAACCCCAGTTCCTCTGTAGCAGCTGCTGGCAGAAGCAGATGGCAAAGCTGCCCCAGGCCCAGCTGCCATCTTCCCAGGGGGAGGCCAGGGTGGTGTGGGGAGCAGTGCAGAGCTCAGCTTCAGGGGACGCGCAGCTGGCTGTGTCCTCGTGCAGGAGAAGTGGGGTACTCTGCTTCTGTGCAGCGTGTGCTGGGCAACTGAGCAGGAGCTGCCCACTAGCTGCCTGCTCAGAAACGAATCCTTGAGTGGCCCTGTGAACGCCTCTGTGGCTCTTCTCCAAGGTAGTTGTTCCAAGCAAAAAAAGTTTTCGGAAGTAGGCACAGCACTAAACACATCTGTCTTGCTGTGCTGAGAGAAACAGCAAAAGCAGAAGGGCTTTGTCTTCACCACAGAGAGCTTGCCAACTGGGCCCCCAGCACATCACATGCATGGAAAATATATCGCTAACCACGTATATTTACGCAGTGCTTCTGCAGGGACTGTACTTGCCTCAGCAAAGCTAAATGCGTTGTCACTTGCCATCATATCGTTTCCTCCCTGAGCAGGAGCGGCAGATTCTGCTCACTTGTCTCAGCCATCCAAATCCCATAGTCTCTGTTCCCCACCTACAGCAGAGGTGACATGCCTGATTGAATTTTTGTCCCCACATGTTCTCGTGGTGTTAAGCTACCAAGATTTCATTAACAGCCCTTCCTTGACAGCACCCATTTATTACCTGTTGTTCTTTGTTCTTGTAGAAGACCTCTTGGAGGCCCATCTCAGAGGCTGTCAAGCAGGAAGGCTGTTGGGTGACAATATGTTGGCTGCTTGTGAGCATAGGGAGAGAAAGGAGGATCCAGCATAGGTTGGCACCTTCTGTCACCTGGTTCACACTGCTCTATGGCAGCCGGTCTGAGTACTCATGGTGCCAGCTGCACTAGAAATCAGTGCCAGAGGGAACGGAAAAAGAGTGATGGCACCTATTAGTTGGGGTGGTTAGAAAGAGCTTTACATTACTAAAGAAAAGATATTTCCTTTTAAAAGAACAGAATAATCTTATCGCTGCCCGTTCCACATGTGGAGCAGCTGTGAGGAGGTGAGTGCAGGACCGCAAGGGACCGGACAAAGGGAACCAGCCGAGCCTGACCCCGTCCTGGCTCCCATAGCCCTCTGCTAAGGGCTGTGTGTTGCAGACAGCAGGCAGAACATCTGGGCAGGAGACAGCTCTGAATGGAGCTGTGCATCATTTATGCTGTAGTAGCGCTGAAAAGACTTGATTATGTTATCTCTGTGCTGTGCTAGGTTCAGAACAAACCATATAATTAATGCCTGCCTCCACTTAAGCCTGTCATCTCATTCATGGGGGAGACAAACGGGCAGGGGCTGGGATGAAAAGAGGCAACATGCAGACAGCAGCAGCAACTGCTTGCAGCTCAGTCCTTGCAGCTCAAGTGCTTGGGGAAGCATGATCTGAGAATTAATGGGCTTAAATTTCAGCCACAGAAGGCTGGTATTAGAAAAAATGGTGAGCTTAGTCAGATGCTGCAGTGGGTTTCTTGAGAATGTGCGTGGGGAATTTGCTCAAAGTTTAAGGACTAGTGGGGCAAACGTTTACCAAAAAGGTCTCTGTAGTGAATCTCTTGGGAACAAGGCCTCATCAGACCTTCAAGGACTCTCTAAGCTCTCCTCCTGACTTCTGTTGTAAATCTTTTTCCCCAGCCACTTCCATTTGTGCAAAAAGACAAAATGTACTCCTGAGAGATGAAACAGCATCTCTCTGTAACCCAGTCTTTCCAGCTTCGGAGACAAAGCGGCATCTCCTGTGAGCCTGGCCGCTCTGGTGACTGGAATCCATCTCCTCTAATTTTCCAGGGCAGGAGTCAATGCCAAGCATTTGCTTTGAACAAAATATATTTCCTCAGGCTCCAAGACTCCTGATTACCTGGTGGAGCAGAAGCAGGATTACATTATCAAGGTGTTACCTTGTCTTTAAAACCCTCTCATTGCATTTCCCCACTGTGGCCTGGTTCCTTCTGTGGGTGACTGTGACACTTCACAAAGCTGATGGGGAGGGGAAAGCAAATGGAGATTTGATGACATGTATTTCCCTTTGAGTGCCACACACTTAGGGAGATAAACATTTTGCTTTGCAATTAGGGAATGTACTCTAATCTGCAGCAATTTTTGCTCTATTAATAACCCATTAGTCGCCTGTAGCACATTCTCTATACATAAGCACAAATTTGTAAACTTTCCCTCGCTGTTTCACGTGAACCAAAATAAATGATGGCAAGAGGGATGGGAATGGAAGCTTCTGTAGAAAAGGTGAAATCTGTCCACTAGATCCCAAGAAGCAGCCTTGCTAGTCACAGCCTCACATAGCAGCATTGTCATTTCCACTGCACATCACCTCACACACTGCAGATCTCATGGCCCCTAAGCCCGCATGCTCTTAAATACCTTGCCTGGGCTTTTATAAATGGTGTGCAGAAAAGAGGCAGAGGTTACAATAGCTATGCTGCTGATTGCACTGTCATTGTGTGCCATTAGTCTCTGCCTGGCTTGGAGCCTTCCAGGTGAGCACCCTGCCATTGCTCTGCACCTGCCACAGCTGTAGCTGCATTGCTGCATCGCGGGCAGTCTGTGGCCTGGGCTGTGCTCCTTGTGAGCAGGAGAAAGGTGAGACTGCTGGTGAGCAGGGCAAGGACAGGGGCCACTGAAGTGTGTATACACCTGTGGACATTCAACGGTCTGGGAATTGTCCGCTGTAACCAGATTCTGCAGAACAATTGATCAAGATAAACTATTGAGTTTTTCAGCTGGGGCAATCACACTGATCTTCCCTTCTATTTTTCCCTACTGTGAGAGACACTTGCAGTGGCAGTCTGCGACTTGCATGTTGAGGCTGTGTCTGGTCCAAGCACACAGGAAGATTTCCTTTACCTGAAGTTGTGTGGCTGCATCAGCTCTGCCCAGGCTGCTGATGGGCAGCAGCTTGGTCCTGGCAACCAAGAGGCCCCGGACCTCCGCTGCTGAACACAGTGGAGTGGGCTGTGCTGTAACTGAGGAGGCAGCCCAGGGTGTCTTGTAGTCCTTACACAGATTCTCTTATCTGATGACATCGCCTGTTGTCTGTCTATAGACAGTTCATTGAGAATTTTGGTGATGTTAGCTCACAGGTTTCTGCAGAGCTTGTATCTGATTGTTGACGGAATGCAGGCTTTCCCTGCAGTCTCCATTTGGACAACGAACAGAGACAAGTCAGCGTGCTTCCCAGGACACTGCCAGGTCTGCACAGCCTCTCTGGCTTTCCCACCAGATGTGCCTGTGCTGGGAAGTGTGGTAAAATGCACCGAGGATGGAATTCCTGCAGCAGCTGGGCTAGATATCCACATGTGGTACAGGCAGGTCAGGGCTGGGGGAAGCTATCTGCAGCCTAGCGAGATTGACCAGGATTCTAAGAGTTCGTCAGAGGGAGGTGGTAGTTGTTGGAGCAGATTCAAATGAAGATTTGAGCCAATAACATTTTTCGGTAGCTTTCTTTGTGTTCTAATATTTTGACTTTTAGTTCTGCTTTATATTTTTCCTTTTTTTTTCCTCCTGATTTTAATGGAAGAGCTCATTTCTTTTGAAGAGTTGAAATAGTATTTCTTCCATTTCTTCTATAATACCAGAATTGTCCTTCCTGCACTCTCACATTATGTGTTGTGTTTTTTTGTGTAGACAGACAGCATGAGTGTTTGAGGCAGGTCCAAATGTAAAATCGATGAAAGCTCATTGCTGTATATGTCACTGTATTAGAGCACAGCAGGAGAGAATCCAGTGGCCAGGAGCTTGCACCTAGCCTGTTATCAGGCAGCCAGCACACTCCTTGAGTTTAGAGCAGTACCTTACAGCACAAAAGGCACAGTGATGTTCTGCTAGTGCTAAGCTGCAGTTGAATTAGCTTTGCCTTAAAATGTCAATGTTTTACCATCAAGCCACAATACTATCCTTTCTTCTTTCCATCTGAAAATCAAACAGACCAGACTGGAAATCTCTTCTGTAGCGATTTGACTCGTTAAGACAGGATATCTAAACAGATCATTCGTTAATTATTATTCTTATGTGCATGTGTGATGTCTCTTGACAGTTCCTTAGGGTTGTTGGGTTGTTTTTTTCTTTCTCTTTTAGCCTTCCAGTTTATTTTCAGAAAAGTAATGTAAAGGAGAGACTTGCCCATGTTTGGATTTATTTCAATTCCTTAATTCCACATACTTTATTTCTGAGTCATGTATCTCTCCTAAGAGATGAATTTTGAAGGTTGTGAACTTTGCAGCTTACTTGGAAATCCTCTTCCCTAGGCAGCGGAGCCAGAATTTATTATCTTTCCCACAGTTTTTTCAAGAAAGAGAAAATATATTTGGTGGGGAAACTGGTTCTGGGCGGTAAGAATAGGAAGCTTAAAAAATTAAAACAGGCATAGAAGGCACTGTAGAAGCAAGGCTGAATTTTAGGTGAGTAGTCTTCTGTTTCTCTTCCGAATTCCCCAAATGCAAACAGAGTTGTTTATTCAAGATCTCTGTTCCTGGAGTCTGTTCTTTGGCATTTGGGGCATTCTTCCCAAGAAATAGGCCAGAAACACCAGCTTCAGGCACATACACTGCCCAAGGCATTCCCCATGACCAGCTCTCAGATACCCGCTGTCCCAGCTTCGGTTCTGGGTGATGACATGGTGCCTAGAAAATGGAGCATGAAGGATGAATGTCAATGACACAGCAGAAGTTGAATAAGTAGGGTAGGGGGAGGTGAGTTTTTATGTCACCATCTGCTTCCATGATCTAGAGCTGCAAAGTAAAATCATGGCTTGAGCTCTTTGCTGTAGGTTAACAAAAGCCTTTAAATAGGGTAGCTAATGGGTCAAATGTATCTTCGCTTGTAAGGTTAAGACCCACAAGTAATCGTTTGTAAGAAGGTAGGGGGTGGATTGGTCACTGGAGAGGAAAGACATTAAATTAAAAGTGGAGAAGGAGCCACATGGGACCCCTTAATAGTTTCTGAGTATTATTTTTTCTTAATGAAATGCAAGTTAATGCAATCCCGCCCTCCTGGCCTGCCAAACATCAGCTCTGGCCTTTTGAAGGTTGTCATGTCGCTACTGCCTTATAAATGACTCTGTGCACCTTCCACTCTCCGCTGCCTTCTTGTCACTTCCAGCCCCTGGTTTTTGACGTAAACAAGGGATTATGTCAGTGAGAAGCTGGGACTGTCAGGCCTTTCAGTTTTGCTTCTCACCTCGTTGCTTTCTTACAACAAAAAATAAGATACGTTTAAAGGGGGGTTGTACAGAGACCCAGTGGTGCATTAAAAAACAGGCAGCAAAAGTGGGGAGAAAACAAGTGTGGAATATGAAATATGGATGGGGATCTGGGCCTCTGGAGTTCGTGCTCAGTTAGACAGTGTTGTGCAAGGTGGACCCAAGCGAGCCTAAGCCCCAGGTTCATTTGCTGGTCATGGCTCAGAACGTGGCTTTCTGGGAAGAGTAAGTGGAACTGGGTCAGATGCAGCCCATGGGGTTCATTTTAAGAGCCGCTGTAGGAAGGCTGAAAGAACCTGAATCTCAAATACGTCTTTTTAGTAAAACCAGTAGCCAAAAGCCACCTCAGTTTTTACACTGCTACTGCCCATTGTTCATCAACAGCAGCACCTCCTGGATGGAGTGCTGTGCCGGTGTCCATTAGGATGGAGTGTTATTTTGACCTGTCTAGAAGGTGCTGTTGTTCTCATGTTTCCTGTTCTGACTTCAGTGCTCTTCAATCCTAGAAAAAAAATTGGACCAGAGAGCCATGCAGACAGCTCATTCCCAGCCTGCTGACCATCTGGGGCACACATAAATGCTTGGTTTGATGCTCCCTGGTCTCATCGCTGTTTAACTGTGCAAAAAAGGTTTTCCTGCAAGTTGGCTTTTCCTGGAGCTAGCCTTCAGCTCAGGTTACCTCCGTACTTGGGGATACCGTTCCTCCTTTTGCCTGAGCCAATTCCTAAAAGATGCAAATACGTACATCTCCCCATCTTTTCTTTCTTCACACCAATGGAACCTACACCTCTGTGCTCAGCACTATTCCTGGCCTCAGAAGCAGTGTTAGATAGAGCCATCTCTTGGCTTTGGGAGCCTGCACATAGCTTGAGAGGAGCCAATTATTTCTTTGGCCAAAAGCAGTCTCCTGGGTATAGGGCTTAGGTGAGTGCCCTGTATACTGCCTGGGCAGGCAACGAGTGGGAGATGGGGTGCGTTGCCACCATGGTTTTTTTGTTGGGAAGGAGGTGCAGAACTTGAATGTCTCGTCAAATCTCTGCAGTGCTGAGGTGGATGGGTTTTTTCTTTCTCTGTACTCAGCCTTTGGTTTCTCTAAATGATTATTATTTTGAAGTGAAATTGTTTTCATTCTGTTCCACAATTTCTTAGGAATGAAAAGATTTTGGCTTCCTTTTCAAAGTATCTAATAGTGCTGCTGAAACAGGAGCTGTGCTCAGCAGGAGCATGAGGGCAGCTGGTTGGAAGTGATAAGCGACAGCAGAAGAAGAGTAAAGGTGACAACACAGTCCAAAAGATTTTCCATTATCACATAAGTATGTGTAGAAGAAGGTCAAAGAATCTGTCAGTTGAAACTAAATGTGTCTGGAAATGAATGTAACTGAAGTGTCCCACTAGATCAGGATCCATCATGCCCCATGTTCTCCTGATTTACTTTGTTATATTAATTGCACATGTGCAAAATGCATGCGTTTACCTGGGTGAGTCTCTGCTCATTACAAATTAATGGCTATTATACATGATAAGGATAGTCCAGCAAAGTCTGAAAAGATGAGCCCAAGATGAGTACAAGAGTACTTACAAACCTATGGAAGTGGATTGGGAGGTTTGGGATGACTCCTACCCCATGCATGGTTCAGATATTGCTCTGCTGTAATTCTTGAGAGAACTGCTCAAAGTTTTCCCTTCCTTCAGGGCTGTGCTAATCAACATAATCTACTTTATGCGTCAGGACTGGTAGTCTAATTGATGTGTCCATGTAAAAGAAAACTCTGATAGTGGAACAGAATTTTATACCCTAGTTGGCATCTCAACAAAGAGGCATGAGACTGACTGGGCGTGAAATCCGAATTACCACAATAACCAGCCATGGTGGTTCTCCCAGGGCACTGCTGTGCAGCAGTGGGCACGCTCGCACTTGAGAGCTTACTGCTTCTTGAGGCAGGGAAGCTGTTGAATCTGGCACCATTTCAAAATAAAAATTGTCTGTGGGGGTGCAGGGAATGCTGTAGTCCAGCAGAATTCCTTTGAATACTCATCAGAAACTTAAATGTTGCTTGTTGTAAGGACTCTGCATACACTGCTGTGAAAAGACACGTTTCAGTAAGCAAACAGTTGCATGGTGCAGTGCAAGTTTTTTGTGTGTAGCTGATCCCATGTGCAGAGAACCTCCCAGGAACGCTCCAGAGGAGGATGGGTTTGGAGGTCTTTGTGAAGGTGGATCCCAGGAGGCAGTTCCCTCTCTAGGAGGGCTTCTGTCTCTTCTTCCACCTGCAAGAGTCTTCGGAGCAGCTGCAGAAATTTCCATATCCCAACAGCAGATTCAGCTGCATCCCAGAAAGGTCCATCTCCGTATTTCTCCTTAGGGGAAGTTGCTTTGTTGACTGTGTGTCGAGCTACCAAGGGCTGGTTCTTATTGGGATAATTAATAATGAAGAGATTTCTCCAGAGAGGCCTACAAAGCTAGGGACCCTCTGTTTGGTCCTGCTTTGGTAACTTCAAGGTGAAAGGCTGGGGAATTCATCACATTGAGCATCCTCCCTTCGGAAGGAGAATTTCATGTAATTAAAACAACTGTACTCACAAGGTTTTCTGGGGGTAACAAGCAGCAATTAAAAAAAGGAGCTTCAATAAAAATCATCAATCTACATGTGGCACTCCTGCTTTTTGAGGCAGGGAAATGGCCTTGCAGTTGTGGTTAGGAAGTGGTATTGCAATGCCATGAATGTTTTTTTCTTGGCATAGGTGAAACTCACCAGCCCATGTGCTCAGCACTGGGATGCGTGCAAACCCCATCTTAAACCTATGAGCTTGTTTTAAAGCTAATCCATTTGTGCTTAGTTTATGAACAGCTGGTCAATTTAAAGGGATTTTCGTCCTGAAGTAAACAACAAGAACATTTACACAACCAGTAAACTATCCCACTGTAAATTCTCTTTGCAATTGTTGCAGCTATCTGTTTGTATTAGATCTTAACTTCCTCAGTGCAAAGCTAATCCTTCTTGATCCCATAGTGAAGTCATGATCCTGTGTTTGATGTCACCATCTGTTGCCATAGAAGCAACTGTGATGTTGCAAATTAAACATTATGACTTCATGGCAAGATAAAAGCATGTCTTCAGCTGCTCACAAAATTAGGAATATTTCCATGAAGTGTATGAAAAATATGCCAGTTTAGATTTTGTCTAAATGCCGTTCTTGGAAAGTTTGTGAACAGGGAGAGGTTGAATAATGTGGTGCATGGAAGGGGAAAAACAAATCCCCATGCTTATCTCAAATGTGAGCTTTTAAAATTAAAAAAACACTTGTACAATGTACAACTGTACTTGGCAGGGGCTCTGTCCGTTGAAAGTTTGTATAGCTACAAACAAGATTGAAATAGTTTAAAACCAGAGCACTGGCTGGGTGTTGTGTCCTGGTCCACACAGCTATCTGCTGGCTGCACAGCAGAGACGTGGTCTCACCTGGCAGTGTGCAACAGCTGTTGAGAATGATGAGATTAGTCACATAAATACCCAGTTGGGGATTATAAATCTGGAACTAGAATATGTTTTGTTGTTTCTTTTCCTGAAGCATTTAAGTCACTTAGGAAATTAAGCCTTGATCACAGTTTAGATGTCTGACTCACTTAAGAAAAACGTTCCTTTTCATAAATGAGAGGAATGTTTTCTGCCTCCCAGAAATCAGGATGTGGGCTTTTGATTCAACAGCATGGAAGCAAAGGCATCACTTTAGCGGTGTGGGAGGAGAAGAGCAGTGGTATGGACGCACTGCACAAGCGTGCGGACAGCAAGCTGCGGGTACCCCTCAAGTTCCTACCAGCAGGAAGAGATTTCAGAGAATGGGAGGGAAAATGCAAGAGTTCTTGTTCTTGTTACTGTGCAGAAGAGAAGCTGATGAGAAGTATAACTTTTTCTCTACAAACGGAAAGATCCTCACAGAGACCCAGTGCAACCCCATGAGGGAGATGGGGGTTTCTCAATGAGAGTTTGCCACATGGGTTTGCTTGCCTTTCTGTTGAAGAACACCGTGCATCTTGGGAAGGAGCTGGCTTGTATTGTGCAGGCTGGTCCACTTCAGTGGTGTTGTTCCCTCAGATGTGTTTGCAGTTACTTTGTTTTATCACTGATTTCACTAATGTGTGATAAGCACGCCGTTCTGATAAGGGAGTTGAAGGCAGCTGGGTTTACTCAACTCAGTTCTTTAAGGGAAGGTGCTAACTCTGGATTCTCTTGTCATGTCTCTCTCCATCTCTGAATAATCTCCAAGGGAAACAAAAGTCAAAAATAACATCTAGGGACCCCAGCAGAATTACATTCACTTTAAGCATGACACACGTTCTATATCCCTGGGGCAGGCACTTCATTTTGTAGTGTTTCAGATTTCTGTGACACAATGATTGATTTTGTAGAGGTGAAGTTGCCTCAGTCATTAGTTAAAAAGCCTGATAAAGCTGCACAAAGATATTAAGTTGTTATCAGTCATCAGCATCTTTTTGTTCTCCCCCAGCCTTTACCCCAGCTCTCAAAGGAAGAAGAGAGGCAGGCCAGAGGCTCAGGCTCCCTTTCAGCCTGTCAGGGCTTTATTAGATTCTGGCTCTCTCACTGCTGAAACCCTGGTTAGCAGCAGATGATTAATGGGAACGTGTGCTGCAGCCATGCTGGGCTCCTGCTGGCCGCCGGCATCCCACAGCCCGGCCTGGGCCTACCCCAGGCCTCAGCCTTGCCCTTGCTCCCAGTGCAGCCTCTCCTGCTCAGTGCCCCCACTGCCCTGGCAGCTGTGCTCCCGCCTGCGGTGTAAACATGTGGCAGTTTCAGGGTGTTAATTTCCCTTTCTCTCCTTTTCTGTTCCCATCCCTCCAGTTGGATCTAACTGGTTCATGGAAATGTCTTCAGCACATGAATGGCAGCTCAAATCCTCCTGGGATCTGCGGAGCTGCCCAAAGCAGACGCAATTGATTCTTGCCTTAAGTGCATAGGGTTCTCCAATTTTTTTTTCATTATGCATTTCCCTCAGCCACAGAGGTATTTCTCCAGACTTACAGCACTCACTTTATCATTTGTACCATTCATGTCCGGGGCGCTGGCTTCTCCGTTCTGAATTTATTTTGTATCAGTACTGCTGACACTTGGAGATGTGGATAAATCCTCTAGCAGAACCTTTTCGTTGGAGTGGTTTGGAGTGGTGTTTGGGTTACTTTAGCGGGGAGAAAAGGATATTTTGTGAATAGATTTCTCTAGCCAGAATAAGCTTCCCTGTGGCATGTCTGACGAAGGGATAATGCACAGTATGGGTAGATAATGACCTACAGAAGGTGATCTTCAGGTCACACAGCTGAGGGCAGAACTACACTTCATCTCTCCTGCATGTATCACAATATGATTCCTCTTTTTTCAGCCGTCCATCTGAAGCCACTCAGTGCTTCCAACAGCTTTCTGAAGCGATGCTGTTGTAATGGAGCTCCTTGTTTTGAGGTGGGGATGGATGTATTTTTATTTTCCTGTAGGCTTATTTTTTGCTTTTACCTTCCATGATGTAAGCATTTTTCTCATGCTTTGTATCCAAGTACAACAGAATAGGGGTATAGATGTGTTGAAAGGACCTGTTGTATGTACGTCTTTCCCTTCTAGAGGCCTTTCGCTACAGGAACTCCATTGAAGGGTTCTTGAGTGGTACACAGATAACAAAGCACAAGCCAATTTAGATCTGTTTTGACTAAGTTCTGTTGTTTAAAAAAAAAAAAATGTGTATGTGAGACTAAAAATGTCCATCTACCTCCTTGTATCCAGCAGCAGCAAATAGCACCCAAACAGAGGCGAGGATACAGAGGTAACTTTCTTAGTGGCATTTCAACCTGAAGACTTCCCTGAGTCAGAGATGGCACCTTCAGATATTACTCCCATTAATTTTTTTCAACGGCCTTTTGTGCCTTTGTGCATCTTAGCATTTATTGGATGCTGTGAAGATAGGTTTTGTAGTTTAACTAGCTACAGTGTGGAGAACCACTTCCTGAAATCCTGCCTTGATATGTCATTATCAGCAGACTTGGTGTCATTAGTCACCTGTTCTTGTATGGCCTGGGGGCTATACTCTAGGTCCTTGTGCTGCTTTCTGTGTGTCCTTGCATTGTTAAGGAATGTGTCCGTTCCTGTTTTTGTTATCTGTGTTTCAAGCAGTTACCTATCCTCCACCACACCCACCAAAGCTTCCTTTCTGGGGTAGATTTTTGTCTAAATCTGCAGTTTCTGCTGTGAAAACATGGAGGTGCCCAGTGAAACAGGTGAGAGGTAGAGCCTGAGGATGTAGGTGTGAGGTGCAGTTTCCCAACATGCAGGCAGAGCAAGGATCATCTTTGAGTAATGTATTTCACTAAAGATGCAGTAGGAAAGGAAATCTTTCTAAGAGTTAAAATGGTTAAGGTTTTCTTAAATTTCTCGATGACTTTGTAATCCTCTTGCTTTCCTCAGCAGTATTTAGATGCATACTGGCCTGATATCTGTCACTGTTCAATAGTAAGGCTGATCAGTGGTTTATTGCTAAAAATAATAATTTTTTAAAGAGCACCATTGTTCACTGTGGACTGAACTCCTTTTCAAGCCTGATTTAAGCAAACTTGATGCTAATTCACTGAGTAGTTTGGATAAACAGTTATTTAGAAATTGCTCATTTGAATTATTTTCTCTTTGGAACTGGTAGTGAGTGATTGGCCTTAATAAGTAAGGTGATATTGTTGCTTTGTTCTGACGGCATAATTTACATTTCTAAGGGGAGGAAATGAACAACTGAGAATAATGAGCATCAAGGTAATAATGGAAATTCTTGTTCTCGCAGGAGCACCCTTTCAGCTCTGGAGAAAGCAGCTCTGTCCCTAACATTTGTGGAAACAAACAAAAAAAAAATCGATTCACTGGGAAGTCCATGCATAGTAATAAGGCGGAGGATGTTGTCTGTAACAGCTGTTTGGTGAGAGCCAACATGGAAAGCTGTGTCTTCAAGGGCTCACCCCTTTGTGTGTGTGTGTGACATTTCTGGAAAAAACACAAGCCATTAAAATTATAAAGCACTGATATCCAATGACAAAGAGAAAAACTTGGGAATGTCTGAAGGTGTTAATATTTACTTAAATGCTCTCTCCAGAAACCCACAGAGCACGCATGCACTGCTGGTGTCAGTAGTGTGTAGACCTCAGCGCAAGCTCCTTTGGGTGACGTTCCTAAAGCAAGGAGGAAGCTTTGTAGAATAGGTGCAGTTTCTAGCTCATGGGGTAATTGTCAAGTGCCAGCTCTGCACAACAGACCCACAGCTGCATGTGCATGAGGGAAAGCAGGAACTGACACAGCTCGTGGTGCTGGTGATGGCTGAGGGTTGAGATAGGTTTCGGCAGTCCAGGATGGGATATAAGGAATGACACAAATCTGAATAATCAGTGGGATTTTCGTTATTGGAATCAGGCTTAGTTTCTCATTGTAGCAAGTGAGCACCTTTTCAGTGGAGTACGAGCATAAGAAATGGTGAACAAATGTGACTTCGTCATGCCAGTTTCCGTTAAGAGCACCGCAGCACCAAGAATGGTGAAAGCCGTGGGTGGATGTTGGTATGGTTGCATGCCCATCTGCCACCTTGATGTACCTTTCCCAGAGGGTGCTGCAGTGGGGCCCTCCACAGCATCCTTCCTCTTTATCAGAGTGGGTGTCAGCCTGGGGCTGGCAGGGAGCGCTGCTGGTGTCACACCGCAGAGCTGCTTTCTGGCAGCAGCAGCGCACAGATCGCACTGGTACTGTACATTTGAGAATTGGCAACTTGCTTATTTTCTTTTGGACTGGGTGAAAGAGTATGTTTTTTTCAACTGCCATCTTATTTTATATGTGTGTAGCGGTAACTTTCAGAAGTTTGGTCCATAGCAGGTATTTCAGGAGTAAGAGAGGCAGCTGCTGTCTTCCCCCGGCCCCTGTTTGTTCTGCGGTGCAGCTCAAGCCTGTTACCTCCCCATGTAATCTGCTCATTTCCCTTGTCAGGAGGCGCACAGAGCTGTATTTATAGCCAGGGGATTAGGCTGGCAGCACTCCAGCACTGCTGGGACAGCCGCAGCAAGCCCGCTTCAGCTGAGGCTGTCAGCGCTGATTGATTTTCATGGTTGACAGCATTTGAAATGCTTTCAGATTGTGATTTCTCCCTGGGCTTGAGCTGGGGGAGGTATTTTTATTATCATTATTAAAAGTAGAAATAGTATTATCTGGATACTTAGACAGATAGAAATTATTGGCACAGACTGGCACGAGCAGTTGGTGTTGAGCACCACGCGGGCAAAGAAAAATCCCATCAAGGCTTGCTTTGCAAAATGTAGCTGGGCTGCAGCACTTCCAAGGCACATTGCAATTCACCATACGTTTTCCTAAATCTTACTTTTCTTCTTATTGTCAATTACTGCTAATAATATTGGAGTTTGTATTTTCTAAAATATGTTTTTAAGTTTAAGTTAACAAGTTAGATGGAACAAAATGCACATCAGTCTAAAAGGTGAGTGTCCTAGTGAGGTTTCACAGAGCTGTTTTTGAGCTCCTTCTGCTGAACAAAGGATCTGCAGGCTAATGAGTTGCAGGATGTCATTGGAAAACATAGCTCTCGGTTCTGCTCATGAGCACGAATCGTTGGCTTTGTCCCTGCTTGACTGCTGTGAGTTGGGAGTAGCTGTGAATTCTGGTAGGGATGAGATTTTTCCTATTATCATTCATGCCTGAGGATGAGATGGCACAAGATTTCTAGTACTGCCTTGGATGTCTTTGCTACTCTCTCTTCTTAATGTTTGGTTAATTGCTCCGTGGAGAAGTGATGTCCTGGGCCCTCGTGTCCTGGGATTTGTTTGATGCCTAGAGATGGGTTTGGGAAGAAATTTCCTTAGATTCTTTTCATGAGTTCACAGGCAACGTCCCTTGCTGTGCTCACAGCATTGCCTGCCATGGCAGGAGAGTGTGTTCCAGCTGCACACCTATTTGCACGGCTGGATGCGAGTCACTTGTCCTCACCTGATCCTCAGCACCTCTTCAGCTTTTAAGTACTTAGTTCACAACTGTCAGCAAAGAACTGCCAGCTTCCACCTCCTGCGAATGTGCTCTGTAGGCTTCAGGCAGTCCCAGTGGAACAGCTTCCTGGCTTGTACCCTTGCCACCCTAGGAAGTGCTGCACAAGCAGGTGAGCTCCAGAAAGATGTATAGCCTATCCTGCAATCCCATCAAACGTGGAAACCCCATCTATAAGTAACATCAAAGTGTTCGAGCGATGTCTGCAGGTTAGTGGGTTGCTCACCTGCAGCCCCTCCAGGTGCCCCAGGGGCAAAGCACAGCTTGGTCTCTTGCTTTGAGTCCTGTTCATCATGGATCATCTCTTCAGACACACAAGTGCAGGGTTTTTAGTTGCCCATTTCTGCTCGGTCTTTAGAGCAAGCAGGAATTTTTTTTTACTCTCCTGTCACTGGGGTATGTCACTTGATGTGACAGATGTCTGTCACAGGTACTGGCTGTTCTACTGCACTCCGAGCAGTCCCATCTGGAGAGCATATCCAGATAAACATTTTATAGACTGCAGGAGAGAAGCAGTAGCCACCTGCTGAATCCTCCAACCTGCAACGTGAGCCAGCCTTTTCCCACATCTTGTTAAAAGAACTGCTTATGCCAGTTTAATTCCTCTCTAAGTAATGTGATTTTCAACATCAACAAATAAAAGAAACACTGGGGACACCACAAGAATAGCACTAAGGTTTATTTTTTAACATATGGAGAATCTGTCAGTTTTGTTCTATGAAGATAACATATCCCAATGCTTTGAAATTAGCTTTGTTGCTGTGAAAAGATAACAATGAAAAACATACATGCAAAAAACCCAGAGGATGTCTGTTAATAGCGTTGCTGTGAAAAACAGTCTGATCTTTGTGGGAAGTACATTACTCATGGATAGAGGAAATCACAGTGGCTAATGAGGGGAAATTTCAGAGTTGGATCAGTCTTCTCATCTTTGTTCGAAGGGATCCCCCTTAGTCAGAGTAAAAGGTCTTTTTAAGTTCAAGGCTGAAGTATCCTGCTGTTCGTGCAACCATATTTTCTTTTACCTACAGTACAAAACGTAAGGAAAAATGAATCCTTATGAACATCTCAGATTAGGGCTACAGTCTTCAGGATTTACATGTAATCCGTGCCCTGTATCACCCTGAGGCAAATTTGTGGTAAATCTATGCCCGTACTCCACTCAGTAGATGTCTCTCATAGTGCTTACTGACCAAGAACAAGAACCCATTCTGTAAGTCATTATATGAAGGCATAGCAAAGGCCAGCTGCCCCTTCTCCAAGCTTTGTTAGCCTCTAGGTTCTGAATGATCCTACCTATGGCTCTGGTAGGTGGTGGTACAAATGAAGAAATCCTTGAAAGGGCAGGGCAGGTAGAGGATGTGGGCAGCTACTGAGGCCTTTCAAAGTAAGGAGGAGATGAGCTGTGGCCTGGAATTATTTACCGTGTGTGTATGTGTCTGCTATCATGAAGCATATTTAGGAATCTTTTGGCTACCTTTATGCAGTCACTATTGCTATTGGCACTGCAGTGCATTTACAGGAGCTTTCTTCACTGTGGGGAATCACATTTTGTCTGTAGGTGGTTTCCTAATTTACAGACCTGCATATCTGAGACAGATAAATGTTGACCAGAGTGTTCTATGTCAGTGCAAGTGATGGTTTTGCCTGGCAATCCAATGGTAGACCAAGTTGCTTACTTGTCAAGGACCAGTAATAGCTATTATATCAATGTTACATATTTTTCTTAAAAAGAGTAGTTGTTGTCTATGGTGTGACATATGGTTAGCATCTGGCCAGTACCTCCAACTGTCTGTGGTAACCTTTAGCCAGTTTGGGCATACAAATTCTCATCTTGCACAGATTTGGGACTGCTTATCTCTTTTAAGCAGAGCTGAGCATTAAGAGACTACTGAGCAGATAGATGAGGCTAATCGCCAGATTGAAAACATGCATTGTTTGCTCTTTCTGAGAGCTACAGATGATTGCTTATGGGCAGATATAAACACACTCACCTGTTGGACATGGGAGTTAATATCGCCAAAAAGTTCTAAGAAGACTGTCCTGGCTCCTTCCACATCTCTGATGTAGATTTTCCTTTTTTGTTAGAGCTCAGTTGACGCCTCCTCTACCCTTTATCTTTTCGGATCAGTTTTTCATAACTCCATACACATAACATGTGTATGGCATTTATCTGTTATCTCCATCTGTGTGATAGAGGAGAGGCAGGATATCGGTGTGATAAATGCTGCTGAGATGTTTCATGCAGTTTCCCCTGTGCTGTAGGATTGCACATGAGTATCCCAGAGAACTGTGCACGTAGCTGTAGGTTCTGCTCAAATCTGGAATGGGTTAAGTAATTGTTTGTTGTATTATTGACCCCCGTTCTTTATGTATATTTCTCACCTTCCCTAAAATCAGTTTAGTCTTTCTTATTGAGCTTCCCTAGTGCTGATTAATTTTTATTTTGGTTGGTTGTTTTTTTGGCCTATAGATGATATGATTGTATCAGATAGTGGTAATCATGTAGAGAGACTTCTCGGTTGGTTGCCCATAAGGTACACAGCTTTATTCCCCTGCACTTCCAGTTCTTTCTTTAAATGCCAGGAGGAGCACTACTGAACTTGAAGGGACTTTCGTCGCTTAGAACACAGGGCCTGAGCCCAGTAGCGTGTCTGTGCATTGGAAAACTAATCTAAGAGTGTTTGTCTCCCATTTATGCTTCCCATTGCTCTAGTTTGTGACAGGATGTTCACTCTCTCAGTTCTGTGTTACTTTAATGGTCTTTTTTAGAGGAGATTTTGTAAAATTTTCACTGAAAATGTAGAAAAATGGTATCCTCTTTGTGCTTATTTATCTGCCATTCAGATAATACTGTTCAGAGTAAAATACTGTGGTATTAAACCCGAATACTGTGTATGAATTGCAGCTATAAAAGCAGATTACAATATACATGCTTATATCGGCTTACTATCTTCAAGCTGTCACACAGGTTGGTTCTAAGACTTTACCACAGAGATTCTCTGTACTCACTACTTCTGTGTATCACAGGAACACAACGCAGGAGACCAGGGAGAATTTTATCTTTAGGCTCTACTTAAACTCTGTCATGAATATAGAAGTGTCAAGGTCAGTAGAAGCAACATGAAGAATACTGCTTAAAATACTGGGCTTTGAGTGGGCATGAAAAGAAGTTTGGTCTGTCAGCCTTGTCCTTCCATGAGTGGCTAATAAAGCATGTACATAGAATCACAGAATCATAGAACTGCTCAGGTTGGAAAAGACCTTCAAGATCATCAAGTCCAACCGCAACCTAACCATACTACCCTAACTCTAACGACCCACCACTAAATCATGTCCCTGAGCACCACATCCAAATGGTTTTTAAACACATTCAGGGATGGTGACTGAACCACCTCCATGGGGAGCCTGTTCCAGAGCTTAACAACCCTTTCTGTAAACAAGTTTTTCCTGATATCCAACCTAAACCTCCCCTGGCACAACTTGAGGCCATTTCCCCTTGTTCTGTCACCGGTCACCAGTGAGAAGAGACCAACCCCACTCTCACTGCAATCACCTTTCAAGTATTTGAAGAGAGCAGTGAGGTCTCCCCTTAGCTTCCTCCTCCGCAGACTAAACAGCCCCAGTTCCTTTAGTCTCTCCTCATGGGGCATATTCTCCAAGCCCTTCACGAGCCTTGTTGGCCTTCTTTGGACCTGCTCTAGCACCTCAATGTCCTTTCTGTATTGAGATGCCCAGAACTGAACACAGTACTTGAGGTGGGGCCTCTCCAGTGCCAAGTTACAGGGGCAGGATTACTTCCCTAGTCCTGCTCTGTCAGGCGGCTTTCCAGCCACTCCTCTTCAAACCTATAGGGTTGCTTGGGGTTGTTGTGACCAAAATGCAGGACCTGACACTTGGCCCTATTGAAACTCATACAGTTTACCTTGGCCCATTGATCCAGTCTATCCAGGTCCCTCTGCAGTGCCTTGCTACCCTCTGGCAGATCAACACTCCCTCCCAACTTGGTGTTGTCTGCAAACTTACTGAGGGTGCACTCAATCCCCTCATCAAGATCATTGATAAAGATGTTGAATAGGAATGGCCCCAGTACTGAGCCCTGGGGGATGCCACTCGTGACTGGCCGCCAACTGGATTTAACCCCATTGACCATAACTCTCTGGGCCCGGCCATCCAGCCAGTGTTTCACCCAGCAGAGCGTATGTCCATCCAAACCATGGGCAGCCAGCTTCTCCACAAGGATGCTGTGGGGGACAGTGTCAAAGGCCTTTCTGAAGTCCAGCTAGACCACATTGACAGCCTTACCTTCATCCACTAAGCGGGTCACCTTGTCATAGAACGAAATCAGGTTTGTCAAACGGGATCTACCATTCATAAACCCATGCTGACTGGGCCTGATCCCATGGTTGGCCTTTAATTGATCCATGATGGCTCCCGAGATTATCTGTTCCATAGCCTTCCCTGGCACAGAGGTGAGACTGATAGGTCTGTAGCTACCAGGATCATCTTTCCGGCCCATGTGAAGATGTACATACATTTCTCTGCTTAGGAGAAAGTCAGTTTTATGGTTCCTCCAAAGAGTAGGTTTGGCAGCACTTATGTCTATAAAGAAGCATTTACTTTTTTGTGCTTGCTCAAGGGATATACCTAAATGGGCATGCAGATAATTAGGCATTTGTGGTCTCCTGTCAGAGCAAGTCATGTTACAGTGGCAATGCCAGATTTTGTGAGTATCCATGACTGTATCATCTTATCCAGGGCCCATGAGTAGGGCTCCAGTGCTGGCTGTCAATCAGCATGCCCTTGATTGACCAAAGACCTTTGCACCGGAGTTGGTGTTCCAGCAGCTTTTGTTCTACACCTGCTGTCTACCTGCCTGCTGTAGGTCTTTATCCTGTAATATCTTTTACTCTTTTACTCAGCTTTGCCTTCTGCACAGAGGACTCTCTCACAGCTTCGTCACGCTTTGCTAGGTGTTGCAGGGCACGTTGTGGTAACGGAGCTCAAATATTCCGTCAGGTTAGCAGTAATCCCTGTAGTGGGCTCAAATTCAACCACTGTATTTAACAGCTAAAAGCATACTGCATCAGCACAGAGAGGGAGGAAGGGAGGAGAAGAACTGCTTTATGCATGTTACTAAATCTCTGCAGGCTTTGGCTTCAGTTAGGCACCTGACGTGGGGGTGTATCTCTTGGGTTTGACTTGGCTCGAGGCAGCTGGAGGGTGCTGCACTGTGCTGGAGGAGAAGCACAGAGAGGTGAGTGTGCTGTGTGTGCTGCCAGTGCTTCGGTCCTAATGAGCAACACAACCACAAGCAGCCAGCACGCAGGCTTCATGCGGAGGGACTCTTGCCAGAGAAATCCCATTGTTTTATTTCCTAATTTACAAAATTAGTGGCTGAGAGGAATGCAGTTTCAAGACAAGCATTGACGTGCGGGAAGGAGATTGATTTATAGAGACAGAAGAGGAAGTGAAGGAAGCAGGAAAGGAGAGAATCTTGGGAGGAAAGAAAGGAGGCAGCCTGGCAATGAAATCAGGCAGCTCTTCTGTATTTCTCCCGATATGTAAAGCTCAATTGATGCAAATAATATTTATTGTACAGCTATGAGCAGATCTGTAATGGGAGAAACATGAACAGTGCAAACTAATTTTCCTTGTTTTAGGAGTAGCTGTTGTTTTGCAAAGCTTTTCTTTTCCCCTACATTTTTTCTAGCAAACTTGTAACTTGTGTCATGTTACTGACCTGAAAAATAGGAAAAGTTTTTGTTGATCAGAACCTGTTCCATCTGTCCTGCCAAAACAAGCACGAACCTCATGGGGTGACAATTTTCTCACTGCTCTGTTTATCTAGTGTGCGCAGTGAAATGAACCGCTCGGGGTGGGCTGCATCAGAGCGTTTTTAGCCCAAGATGACGTTTCAGTCATGACCAGAACTTACATTAGTCTTGAAGAAGTTACAGTAAAACCTACCCAAGGAATGAAAGGCAGCAGCTGCCTAGCCTAACTTTGAACTTAGCAAGTCCAAACCTTGCCTTCCTGCCGAACTGCAGCCAGGTGCGTTGCTAATGCGCCTCCGGGTGCTCTATGTTACAACATGAGAACATGACTGCAAGGGCTGAAATGAAAAGTGAGTCCAGATTTCTTTCATCCCATGGCATGCCCTTTGAGTTTGGCAGTATGGATATTTTCCTAATCGCCTGTAGTGTTTAACTAGCTGAACACCTGGCCCTGAAGGTACTGCTGAAGTTGTGCTTTAAAATTCAGGGTGAAACATTTTAATATGCCTTACTTCTGAAAATGAGAAAATGAGGTCTTCAGTTTCGAGTTAGATAGGTGTGCTACAACATACTGCTTCACTTCCATGCTTCGCTGGTATGGGATTGTTGTTTTTTTGTTTGTTTGTTTGTTTTTTTGCTGTTTATCTTTCTTTAGCAATAGAAACTTTTCAAAAATGCAACCTATGCAAAACCTGCTAGCTTTTGTTACTTATTTTCCTTGATGCACAAGAAATAGTCAAGCTGCAGGCTTCGTTATTCAACTGCTGAGCTGAAGTTGCGGTGAATTTTTATTGCAGCAGATGACACATTAGAATAGCCTGCATTTGTTCACATCTGTCTTTAGGCAACTGGGAGACTATTGAAATAGCAGCAGTTCTGTAGCAATCTAAGTCTAAGGGTGTATGAGTTTCAAAGACAGAGATGGTATCTTGTGTTACCCTGATATGCGTGGGGAAGCAGGACAGGCTTTTGATGGCAGTTATTTAATTAGCTGAAACATCAGAGCTCATTCCTTATCTGTATGGTGTGGAGATCCTGTTTTCTGAGATTTTCATGATGATTCAGTAGGTCTTTAAATACTCCTGCTAAAGTGTATTTAAATCATGTAGCAAGAAGGTGAGTGTGAACAACAGGCTCCTGATGTGCACTTGGGAGGTATCTGCAAGCTTCCTTCACTTCAGCATGTATTCTTGAAGTATTACTAGATAAACTGGTTGAAATTTAGCAGTCTTTAGTATGCTGGGGTGCTGCCACAAGAGGCTCATTGCAGGCTGATGGGTGGACCTGATGAGAACTACGCAGCATACAGAGAAAAGATGTTGCTCGCTCCAGGGAGCCCTGGTGCCCTGGAATGCGTGCCTGTGCTTTCAGTGGGAAGCTGGCTGAGTCAACAATGGGATGCATAGCATATTCCTACCTAGGAAATTCACTTTGGCTGTATATCCCTGTTATTGTGAGGACCATCAGTGATAGATCGATCGCAGGAAAGAGACGGTGTCTCTCAGGCAAGAATGCTTAACATTTCATAAAATGATGGCATGATCAGCAGCAATTTGTAATGAGAATGCTGTGCTTTTTCTGTTCAAATTCAGTTACTCCTAGAAACAACACTGAATGGAAGAGAACTTCAAAGTGTAGGATTTGGAGATTTCTGTGTTTTGTTTTTTTTTCTATTTGTTTTAAATAATGTTGAAGAAGTCTTATATTTCACTGCATACATTCATTTTGCACTTGGTTTCTATATTTGGATGGCATATAAATACTAGATCCCAGAAGGTCCTGTTTCAGCTAGGACATGGAGTTGATTTGCTGTCTTTGAGATGAGCATTACTGTAAGAAAAAAATATATTAGTTAAGACAGTATAAACTGAGTGAAATCCCCAAGCACCTCATTCTTCACACCATGTTTTAATGTAATACCAACATTTGAAACCAATCTGTCCCTAAAAGCAAGGTTTTCAAAGAAGCCTTGTACAGAGGTTCTCTGTGTTAGCCTTCCTGGGCTTGTCTTTCCATCCTAAAACCCTTTTTTTTTTCCTGCTGTGTAAACTATCAGTACCAACAGCAGAACTGGCAGATTGTTAAAACTGGCAGCTGTTCTGCACACCATGCCCAGAATTAACAGGTGTGTAATGAGATCTATGTACGCTCCTTTCACAGTCTCTAGCTGGCACTGCGGTAGGGCATCACAGCATGGTTGGTCTTCTGCTGGGTCTCTACATTTTTTTACTTTGAGCAAAATTCAATAAATGGGAAGAATATGTAGGTTTAGTCCCAGGTCTTTCACTTATAGCGATCTAAGGGAGTTAGTGTATTAAGAGTAACTTGAAAAGATTATTTGGATAGTGTCATTGTGGTACTATAAATAATGTTTTATAGTATCCCTTTGTCCTTTCTTGTCACTCTCTCTGCTTGCTTTGCTACAGCAGAGGTAGAAAGAAGGGAGAAAGACTGCTGCCAACCTGAGCCTGTGAAACCAGCCTTTATGAAAAGCAGAAGTTGGTGAGCACTGCTGACCTGTTCCCAGTCTGTGTTAGCAGTGATAGTAGAAGATAAAGTCCATCTCACTCCTATCAAACAAAAAGGAAAGCACTCTAGTGAACTCTTTCCTTTAATCTATTTCACACAAAAGTCACTTTGGTCTGGTGAAATGGATTTTTGCTAGAGGGTCTTTTTGAAGACCTTTCCCTCATGCTTCTGTCAGTCAAGGCCTTGTAGGGGATTTTATTGAAAGCCCTTGGCTTTGAGACTGGGTGGTAAGGCACAGGATCTCTTCTAGCATCTCTGTGCACATCAGGCAGCTTCAAAACCAGCATTCTTAAGGGATGACAGGCAAAATGTCAGCAAATCTCAGCTAGACAAAGTTGCTTTTTCTAAACCAAGCCAGCATATGTCAAATGGAAAGCATCAAATAAAAGTCCTTGATTTAGGATGCCTGCGCCAGACTTAGCATTACTTGATGTGGCATGATTTCCTGAGCAGGCTAAGTCATGTCCTCCCTGGTGTTGCTGCAGCCATTCCTCTCCTTCCTCAGTTCCCTTAGCAAATCAAATAGTCCTTGCATCTGTTGGTGGCTTTCTAGTAATCTAGATCTTCCTGATATTGTGACATCAGACAGCTAGAATGCATGTATTCCAATTTCTATCATATACCAATTATAGGAACAGGAAAAGAGTGGCTTCAGTCTTTTTGCAGTACAGTGCTCAAAAGCGAAATCTGTGGGATTTCATCATTCCTGTGAAACCTCTGAACAAGCTAGGCCAGCCTGCTGGGTGCTGCAGTACGTTGCCATCTATTTCCAACTTTACTTGACAGAAGGGGACGGTAACTGAGGTGTGCTGTGTGAGATCTCTGTGGTAAGCAGTTTGGTGGGAAAGGAGTGTTCACAGTCTGTTAGTAAAAGAAGGATCTCCACAGAATCACAAAATCCATCACTGCACTTGGGACAAGTGGATGTCTTCAAGCATTAAATGTAGCTAGGTTTCAGAAGTGCTTTGCTGAACCGCTGGGGCCCACTGTTGTAAAATGGAAGCCTTGATTTAGAGCGCTGCAATTCAATGCGTATATTTTGATGCTTATGTGCTGTGATGATATATTCCTCTTTGTACTGTAACTAAAGGGAAATGCAGGAATAGACTTGCTGTCAAATTGTTGGGTTTATTAAAACAACCTTTAACCTCATAATCATTATCCCTCAAGGTTTAGAAGGTACCCAACAGATGATGGGAAGGGTTTTGCATGTGGTTCATCCGTAGCTCTGAAATGGACTGTTGCCTGGTCCTGGCAGAAAGGCAGCATTGTTATCAGAAGTATCTGAAACCTGTTTGTAGTCCCAGTTACCCAAACAGAGTCCTCATCATCCTGAGTTGTAAATGATTTCCCCAGTACTGTCCTTGAGTTTCCAAGCAAGCTAGGTTTATGTGAGCGTGCTGTATTCCTGTAGATTCCCCCAGCAAAGTATCTGGAGTAGGCGTCTGACAAATTCCAGCCAAACAGTAAGAGACACCTTAGGGAGAGGTCTAGAAAGTTTATTGAAAGCAGGTAACAACAGAGGAGAGAGATGCAATCATCTCACAGAGTAGTGGCTGGAGCTTCCTACTTTACATCAGAATTAATGCCAACTCCTGAAAATGAGACTTGTGTTGCAGACTGGGTATCACTGGTCTGTTATCCGTAGAAGGATTTTCCGGAAGCGTAGGTATACCTGAAGATTTGCAAGTAGAGACTGCATGTAATTTAATGTTAATGTCTGGGAAGCAGATACTGTCTCACTAGTGTCTCCACTACCTAGCCATGCAGGAGTCCCACGATCATGCTGCTGTTCACCCAGTACAGGTGGTACTTCATTCTCAGCATGTATGCCAGCTGAACTTGAAGTGAACACCGAGATGGACTTGACATTTCTTAGTGGTAGTCTCAAACAGCTACCTGGAAAACATGATCACCTTTTATCGATATGAAAGTTATCACACAGTTGAACAAAGATGTCTTCAGGGTTGCCTGCTTGATGTTTTTTAACCAGTGCATTGCGTTTAGGGTATGAAATGTTCATTTCTTTAGTAATTTTGAGTTAGGAGGACAGTCACTATTTTGTGCTGAACTTTATTGTCTAATAGAAGAAACCCTCTTTGCCCAGTTTCATTGGCTTCTCTCAATACCAGGGAAGGATCGCACTAGGTTGGCCAGGGCACTGTGTCGGATGGAGATGATGTGCTGAATTTGTGCATTACTTCAGCTGTGTTAAGTCCTTTTATGAACAGGAGATGCGTCCTCTGGCCTAGGCTTGTTCACTGGCACCTGGCTCCCAGGCTATCAGAAAAGATTGCATCATGTTCATTAGCCTAATCATAATAATTACTGCCTGAAGACAAGACTGTACAAGAAACAAAGAGAGGCAATTGAATGTGTTTTCTCAGTGAGAAATGCACCCAGAATTTGAAAATGTCCACCGAAAACCTTGCTTTATGTTTAATTCTCAACTTTCTACGCTCTTGCGTATGCTTTTAATGAAGTTAAAATATTCTTCAAAAGTCTACACTTAGTACTGAAGGTTTTCTGAAATGACATTGATTAACATCCTAACACCAGAGATGACTGTAGAAAAGTCTGAAATACAGTTGAAGTATTTTTATTGGAACCTTATTGTTTTCCAATAAGAAGAATAACTGATTGCTCTTTGCATCTTATGGTGAGGAAGACAATGCAGGAAACTCCAAAATGACTGAATTCTCTCAGTGGGAAAAAATAACTACCATCTTCTCAAACTTACCTTTCCCTATCAGCCCCACCACTGGACTTACCTGGTAAATCCTACAGACTACCATGGTTGGCACTGTTATTTAATTCACCATTCTGCTTAGTATTCAGTGTTTATTAGCTGTTCTGTAGTATGGAGAAGATGGGAGATTACTGTGGGCTCTCTCAGCACTGAAATAGTACACGGGATTTCATTTATTTATTTATTTTAAGGATTGTTCTCTTTCCAGTTCAAGAAGCAGTGCCTGAATTAGCCATCTCTTTTAAATCATCGTCAGTTACTTTAAAACAGGGATGGGGTGCTTGCTGGAGAGGGGAGAAAGGAAGACACTGGCATCTGCTGCCTGTTAAGTCCATTAATTGAAAAGAAAATCCTGCTGGTGCCAGAATGTACAGCCCCACTCCTAATTAAGCCTAGGGAAGCAATGGGCTGGTTTTAATTGAGAACAGCATCTCTCTTAATGGTGCCAGCAGCTAAAAAACGCAAATAGATGCAAAGCATGAAGCACATGCAAGACAATAGTGACTGTTTGTTATAGGGTCAGCCATTGTGCCGTGCGTGGAAACCTGCATCCCTACACATAGTCTGGAGCAATAATTGGGTCCCCCCTGTGGGCAGTTGTTTGTGCTTTTCTAGCTGTGAGAGCTGCATGTTTACAATACAAATTAGCAGCAGTCATTAGGAATGTGTCCTTTCCAAAACAGTTAAGAAAGTATTTCCTGGTGACTTCAGTGGCGAGGGCAAGAGCCGCCATGCTTTACCTGTGTCAGTGTGGTTCCAATTAGCGTGGCCTTCATACTTGAAATGCTTTCTGACCAGGTCAGCCATGAGTGCAGGCTTCTCCTGTGCACCACATTTTAATCCCAGATCCATGAATTATTGCTATTTACTGTATTAGTTACAAAATAGTAATAATTCTGAAATGATCAGCTGTTAGGAGTTTGGTGCTGAAAAAGGTCCGAAGCCATCGTTAGCTTGGTTTCTTAAGGGACTGGGGCTGATGTGATTGTATCATCTGTTTTCATGCTTGTCACTCCTGTTCTGAAAGCTTTTGAACCCACTAGACAATTTTAGCCTAAAATTTCAGTGAAAATATGGCAAAGCACAAATTAATTTCCCCCTCAAGGGGACGGTTAGGGGTAAGCTCAGCTATGTAATTAGACATTAATGAGTCCACATGGGACATGTGGCTCCACTTCAGGAGCAGCTCTGAGCAGAGCTCCCAGTTCTTCGCAGTGGGATAATCAAACCCCACACAGGACGTGCCGGCCTTGGTGAGTCCACTGCACCCTTGCTCTGATAGATACAGTTCTGCCTTGCCCAGGAAAACCTCTGTGCTGCTCTGTGCCCATGCTTCACCCTGCCATCTGTTTCTCCACCACCGAGGCTCTGAGGCCCAGCCACCATTTTGAGGTAGCTCCCTTCAGGTTCACTGCCTTTCTACACAGACACCAGCGTCCCATGCTATGGATAGATGACCCTTCAGTGTTCCAGTCTCCAGCTGTAGACAGAAATAAAGTACTCTCAGCTTCAGGAGCAGCTGCTTCAGTCTGTTTTATCAGCTAAAATACCCACCATCCCACCAAACTGCAGAGAGTTTACCAAAGCCAAGTTCTGGGACGCAGGAATCACAGGAATATCTCAGCTCCATCTGTTGTCTTGCGGTTGCTGAGTTGTTTAGCATATTGAGTAGCGCTTTAATGTCTGAGGTGCTTCTGAAACTACACATTCAGTGAGGATGTATGTATCCGTAGTGACAGGTGGCACTTGCTCTGCATGAAGGGAAAGCAGTGTGGCCTTCCAGACCTGCCTGTGCCACGTGGTGGCTCGGGGTGCTAACTGCTCACGCCTGAGTGCCTAGAACATGTCTGTTCATTAAGCAATTAGCTGACAGCAAAGGAAATTGCAGGAGGGGCTCCCTTACAGTAGTCTCAGAAACGCAGTTTGGGAGGAGGCTGAATTGTATTTACCTCATCTGGAAGGTAGAAACATGTCAAAAGTGAATCTGCTGTCAATTCTGAGATTTTATCTACTATTCCTTCAGGAGTCGAGATGGTTTTGGTTTGGCTGTAGTCCAGATCATTTAGGAGCCTGGCTACTCTGGCTTGGGCTGTAATGACCTGGCCATGTTGTTAAGCTGCTGCTGTGAGCCTGATGGTGGATTTAGATGTGGCTTGTGTTCATGGCAGTGTTCAGCAAGTCCTGTCTGCATATTTTAAACCTTCTTTGCTGTATATACTGGGGTATTTTCTTTCTTTCTTGTGTTGACTGCGTTGCTCAAACAATTTCTTAATTTCATTTTCCTGTAGAATGCCGGCTGTGATTTATTTTGAGGTATGTTTTCTCACTCCAGTGTCTTCAGTACGGCTAGCTGCTTCTTTCAAGTTGTTCATATACAGATGGCTGCAAAAGATTCCATGAACACTCAATTGGCCAAGAAGTATGACTGGGGGCTGGTGGAATCAGTATTATCTTCGAACTCTGGTTAAATTTGGCAAACAGTTTCATTCAGTGGGTTTTTTCTGTACATGTGGAGCAAAGGACTAAGATTCAGAAAATGAAATTGTTACTGTATGAACAAAAATGAAAATTCTAAATGGATTTAGTCAGTGGTTTTAAAAAGATGTTTTGTGTAGCTCAAGAGTTTTTCTGAGTTCAGCCTAAGCTCTGCTAACAAAGCTCTAGAACTGAGACCTTGGATGCCTTGAGGTTTCTCTATTCCAAGGCCCAAGTAGCGATGTTCGCTAACCCTTTGACTTTTCCAGTTATGTTTCTTGAGATAGTGGTTTACGTGGTCATGCTGTTGCAATGTCTGCTTGGGCAATGACCTCTAAGCACAGTTTCAGCTCTTGAAGCAACATCTTTGACCTTCCAGGCAGAGCAGCAGTTGAACTGTAGAAACTGACGTGTGTTTGTGACTCAGTAATTCTTAATTCCTCTGGTACCATGTTCTGGAGGTCTGGTATCTAGTGCAGGAACTGCTGACCTGTGGCCCTCTTTCTGAAGGCAGTAAGGAGGCAAATGGTTTGGCACCAGAACAGCTTTGTTTGCATGTGCCAGAGGATATGGCTCCCAAATCTGACCTCTTGCTGAGCCTCCAAAGATGTGCTCCAACCGAGGGTATGCAGAAGGCAGGCACCCATCCCATGCTCCATGGGAAGCAACTAGGTAGGAGCATGGAGCAAAGTGCTCTTGCTGTCTTTCTTAGAAACTGCTGCCCGCAGTCCTTGCTGCATCCCAACCCTGCTGCGTGGGAGATGGCAGAAGTTGGGAGTGCTCGCAGAAGCAAGATGAGAAACATGAAACCAGCGTACTTTGTCTTTTTCCATCATGAAATGGGAACTGTTGCATGTGACACCAGATGGCTGCTGACCTCTGAGCTAGTGCTTGTTCCCTGAACCCGAGGTCAAGTAATCTAGAGGGTTTTGCAAGTTTTGCCCTTAGCAGGCTTTTCAGTCTCTGAGCAGACTGCTTTACCTCATGGCTGTTTTCTGTTCATCCTTTGTCTCTGATATGTAGATTACAAACTCTTAAAGACTCTGCTTTTCCCACTGTGCAACTCTGTGGTGCCCACCTTAATTGAGTGTTGCTGTTGGAGCAGCTGCTTGTCATACATGGGGTGACAGCCTGGAATTGCTGAGTGCGTGCGCTGCCTTGGCTTTAGGCAGCTTTGGCCCGGCATCATTTCCGTGGGCCTCCCTAGCTCTTGTTCCTTGTTGCACACTTTTACAGTGTGTGGGAAAGACCAGAAAAATATTTCTCTAGGTCAAATTTTGGATCAGTGAATGAAGTTCAGACTGCTTCTTTGGGGATGAGTTCCTTTTTCTTGGGTTGAATTGCTTTGGGATGCCCACAGAAGTTCCATAGGAAACAGGAGTATTGGGTAAATAGTTAAGCAAATCAAAATTAAGTTCATGCCTCTGGTAATAGTGGCTCTTCATTTTCAGTGAAGCACATGCTTAGTAATCAAAGGAAGAAAACAAATGTGGCCACCAGCTGGTAGGTGAAATGTCCATGGTGCTGTGTGTGGATGTGTAAAAGATGTGACAGAGGGCACAAACAGATGGGCAGCACGGAGGTGTCTGCTGCTTTCCTGGGTAACTGCCAGATAGGTCTGAGCAAGTTGATGCTTTCTCCCTCCTGCTTCCATCCTGCCAAGTTTTCTTTGTCTTCTAGGGACCGTGCCTTTGCCACCCAGTGCCAGGAGGCGGCACGGTGGTTTGGGGCTGTTGGCTGTGGCTTAGTGCAGTTCAGAATTCGTTTTAAACCATGGCTCACATTTTGTAAGGCTGTGAGAGGTGATGTGGAAAGTGAATGTGGGTAACATCTCTCCTGTGTCCCTGAGTTCAGCTGGGCAGCATCAGTCCTTTCAGTTGCTATTTCTTTTCTAGCTGACCTCAAGCAGTGCTCTCTCAAGACAGGCTGTGGTGCCACATTCAAAATCTGCTGCTGATAATCATTTAGTGTGTTGCAGCAAGAGCAAAGCAGCACCTTTGCTGTGGGTCCCCAGTTCTGCCCTGGGCAGAAGCACAGCTCTCTCCTCCTTCACACAGTGAGCCCACCTGAGCCATTTGTTCGTGCTGAGATCTCTGGTAGCCCATTAGCGCAAATGCCAGCTCTCCCAGCCCTTCAGTGTGGTTTTTAATGGAGCCCTCAGCAAGTGAGTGCTTTATTTTGGGGGCTCCAGTAGACAATAGGCTTTCTGGATTCTCCTCCAGGGGACAAGCTTGTCAATCATATTGTCACAGACAATAATTACCCCCTGCTTTATTCACTCTGCCTGTCTTCAGAACAGTCAATTAGGGCTATTGATACAGACAAGCTATTCTCACCAAGTTAGTTTTCATCCTAATTAAAAGGAACCTGTCAGCGCCTTTCCCGTAACCTTGGGCTTCTAATGACTTCTCTTTCTGAATGGTGCAGGAACTAAAGCTCAGCCCCAGTTCCTGGAGACAGAAGGCTTAGTTAGAGGGAATTCTTTCGTATGGGTGTTTTCCCCAGTGATGCTGAGAGGGCAGGATGGAGAGAGGGAGAAGCGGATTTTTTGAGAGAAGACAGAGTCCTGTCTTCCTGGCTGTGTCTGGTGTTGGTAAAATCCCTTAAGTGCAAAGGGGAGAAGTCCTCTGATCTTTGGACTCCTTGAAAGCAGTCTGATGGTAAACAAGCATTAATTGAAAAGACAGATAAGGGCCAGGCCCTATTCAGGGGTAAAACCAATGCTTTTTCCTGCCAAAATGTCTTGTTCTGCTGTTCTTTTCTTTAAAATTACTAGAACACACAAAAAGACATGCCAGAAAATCTCATCATCTTGAGGTTACTGCAAATCTAAATTGTATTCAGCAAGTAAATACTTTGGGCAAGCTTTTATTGTTATAAAAGAAAGAAATGCTGCGTTCCACAACTTTAGCTTATTTCAACAGATGGTGTCCTCGGACATGAAATGAGCTCCCTGTCAGGCTTCAGGGACATGATTCTGCTGTGAGGTTTTTCCTCCTGGGATCCAGAGGATGGGGTCTCATTTCTGAAGAGACAGTGGGCGAGATGTTCAAGCTTCTGCTCCAACAAGACTGAGCTGTATGCATTACGTAAACGTGCTGCTATAACCAATCATTTATTTTCTGAATTAACAGTAAGTTTCTTTCATTTCCATGTTTCTGCTGCTGTTGAATCTTCTCTTCCAACCTGAACTGAAACATAGGTAAGTGTAAAATCTGTTTTGCTAATACCAGTTATCAATCATAGAATCATAGGATGGCTTGGGTCGGAAGGGACCCCAAGGATCATCAAGTTCCCACTCCCCTGCCACAGGCAGGCTGCCAGCTGCTGGATCAAGCACTAGATCTGATTGCCCATGGCCCCATCCAACCTAGCTTTAATCACCTTCAAGGACAGGGCATCCACAGCCTCTCTGGGCAGCTTGTGCCAGCACCTCACCACTCGCTTAGCAAAAAAAACTTCCCCTGACACCTAATCTGTCTCCCCATCTTTAGTTTAAAACTGTTCCCCCTTGTCTTATCACTATCTACCCATGTAAAAAGTATGTTTCCCTCATGTTTTTAAACTTCCTTTAAATATTGTAAGGCCACAGTGAGGTCTCCCTGCAGCCCACTCTTTTGCAGGCTGAGCAAGCCCAGCTCCTTCAGCCTGTCTTTATAGGAGAGGTGTTCCATTCCTTGGATCATCTTTGTGGCCCTCCTCTGGACCCTCTCCAAAATCTCCACATCTTTCCTGTGTTGGGGGCCCCAGTCAGTGTTCCTTTTTTTTCCCCCCTCTTTTCCTTCACACTGTCTGCCATATTGCAAATGACTTTTCAGAAATGTGTTGCTGGAGAGAGAAATAATAAGGAAGATACAGTCCCCAATGCTGTATAAATACATGTTTATAGAGCCAAACAACGAGCCATTTCACAAAAAGAGAAGAAAATCCAAAAAGCAAGTTTCCCATTCAACCCAGAAACAGTAAAAGTGGGGCAACATGATTCTCTTGCCAGTGAAATTCCTAACCAACTCTTTGTGTCAATGCTGTAATTAAAAGCACTGGAAATCAGAACTCTGTATGAAAAAACTCCTTCCATTCCTTCCATGAGGTGGACCTCCATGGGAAGTCATAAATGTATTTTCCAAATGTAATTCAAAAATGTGACTGGGATTTAAGAAAACATACCTGTACATTTCATCAGAAGAGCCTTGAGCTCAAAACTCTTAGCATGCTTCCAGAAAGGCTTTGCTGGCAAGTTTGCTGTAATGCTTAATCCTATTGTAATTCAAAATCTCTTCCAAATCTTGCCCCCTGCGTCCCCTATTTACCAAATATGCAGAAAGGGAATAAGGGGTATTTAATTTCTGGAGTCTTGAAAGACTTTCCTCTTCTGCTGCCTTTGAAGATGTGTGGAGAGCAGAAAAGTTCTGTGAGATCTAAAACTGGAGCCTTCAGTTTGAGCCTGGGTGGTTGCAGCTGAGCTCAGCAGCACAGGATACGTCCTGGGCTTCTCTGTCCTCAGTGTGACCTGAGCTGCTGCCTCCCTCAAAGAGTTTCATCATTGCTCTGGAGCTCCCTGGCCATCACTGCATCATTTGAGGGCCACTGCAGCTATCTCCCATGATTTTCATGGTCATCTGTAGGCAGCTGCTGAAAACTCAGTCTTGTTCTCAACCTTACATTTTCTGCACCTGTCCCCTAGCTGTGTGATTGCACTGATGCTGCAAAAGCAGTGTGGCTGTCTTTGTGCCATGGCTCAATCACCAGTCATAATTTTGTCCAAGTTGGATCTTGCTGTAAATGCGGTTACTCTCACACATTTGGCTAATACAGTACTGCAAAATGATAAAACAGCAAAAAAAAAGAGAAAATTCCCATTTTTTGAAAAGCTGCTTTGCCACTTAAGTGAACAAGCAAGCAAATGGTAATTGCAAGTATGAAAGCACTCATGTAAACTGTATTCATTGCAGTTTTCAAATTTGAAATACAACAGAATACCATCAGGATTGCATGTGCTACACATGCAGCATACAAATGTCTGAGCTGTAGGTCTGAACTGTGTCATAGAGCTTGAAGTGATCCAGCTATGTAAGTTTATGTGCATGCATATGTAATCTGAATACACTTGCACAAGTATATGCTGCCCTTAAGTTGTGTTAATGTGGGATGTTATCTTGGAAGGAAAGTGAATAAGAAGCTGTTCTGGGGTTGGAGGAAAATCCATCTAGCCAGGGAAGAGTGAAATGGGACAAGCACATGTGATACTTCCCTCAAATATTTCTCCAGCTTTCAATTATTTTCAGGTTAGCGACTGAAGTATCACAAAACTAGGATGTTCAGGGTAAGAATTAAACTCACCAGACAAATGTGGGTCAGAATGTGGATTTTCTGACCTAAGTTTTTAAGCACTGCTCACAGTAGCATATGACTTCCTTCCCTGAGTCCCCATTCCTTAAGGATCCCATTCTGCCCAGCGTTGCACCCTCTGTCACCCACCAGTGTTGACTCTTTCCCAGAGTACAAATAAATGGTGTGTCTTTGGTGCCACACTCTTCAAAATATTTCTGCACAGGTGATGGTTATTGTATGAAGTTGTAGTTGGTGGTGGATTAGCAGTTCTGCACCTGGAGAAGAAGGAACCTTTTCTCTGCTTCGTGGTAAGGGCACAAGGCTCACACAGGGCTTGGCCATGGCTTTTATGCACTGTCTTCCAGTCTTGCTGTTAATGAATACTCTTTCTGGTTTGGCTTCGTTATGTGGAACAATTGTTCTCTGTGTCTGTGCTGAGGTCTTGGTGACTGTGTGTGGCTTATGTAGCATTACAAGTAAATCTCTCCAGTGTAACTATCAGATGTTCCAGTGTCCAAGGGATATTGTGAGCCCTAGTGTAATCCCCATTGTCAGTTATGCTATCAAGTCAATCACCAGCATGATTGGCTGGCCTTTGCATTCCTTATGGAACAGCAAAAGTGGGTGTCATTGTGAAATAACGTACTTGAGAAGTAGTTTGTCATCCTCTACAGATGATGCTCGGTTTAGTTACAAAATGTGCATTTTGAAATACAGCATGCATGTGTTGGAGAAGAGGAGCTGGATGTGCTTGGTAATTCTGTGTGGTAGATAATTTTATTAGATATATTCAAATTCTTCTTGAAAAGGAAAGAGTAGGCTTTCCAATAGAGTACTTGAGTTCTGTGTCTTTGAACAGATGATGCTCAATAAAGGCTTCTTGAGAGGTACAGTAAAGGTAAGAATTACTTACGTGCAGGAGAGAGCAAGTAGCAATAGCTCTAGCAGTACCATTATTCTTTTAGTAAAGGTTCATTTATGTTTATATGCACAGAGATCTGAAAAGGTAATTTGTTTGAAAAGAACAGATCTCTGGTTTACTTTTGCAGGGTGTTGGAACAAGAACTCGGTGCTGGGACCTGTCTGAGCTGTGAGCTCTAAACTGGCCAGCTGTAGCACATGGAAGATGTTCACCAATCTTGTCCACTGCTTTTGGCAAACTACGTCTTTGGAGTGTTGTCAGCTGTGACTGGGAGGTTTAAAAACATAGAAGTTCTGTTTAGAAAAAAAACGTCTTTATTTACAACCAACATTTCCATTAAAAAAAGAAAAAAAAGAAGCAGGTCTTATTTTCGCCTCGCTAGAAGTCATCTGGCTATCATACGGTTTAATGACCTTGAAATTTTCCATCTTCCTTTTCTTCAACTCCTCAATGCTCTCCAGTCTCTCAAGTCTTAATGTGCTGTATATGAAAACAAATCAAACTGAAGCAATTTTTTCCCAAGTTAGCAATTAGTAAAGAAATGCAGTTCCTGAGAAAAACAGTAATCTCAAGGTAGATGAACACAATGTACATGAATCTTGAAGATTTGGGGGGGAACCTATCATAAAAAAAAAGATGGAATGCATCAGAAGTGTTTTCCATCTCTTGTATTTGTTTAACTTCTAATTTCTGTTGTTATAGGCAGCTACAGCTTTCCCAGCCTAGTACCTAACACTGGTGAGTTTCAGCCTGCATGAAGTGCAGTAGCAGAGTAGCACAATGCCATCCGTCTTGGTTTAAAGGCATATCAAAGGTACTGACATCTCTTTGAAGTGAAATATTAGGCTTGCTGGTTTCGACACTAAACTTTGATATATATATGTAATTGTGGATGTGAGGGGCTCCCATAAATGTTAAATACTGTTACAGATCTGCTTCTCAGCCTTTAATAGGAAAATTCAGCCAGACTTTGCAGTTTACTAACCCTGAGGATCAGTGAAAGCTCAGCTGACCATTGATTGTATTCTCAAGTGAATTTAGTGTGGTTGGCTGAAGTTTCTGGAATTGATACAAGGAACCAAGAGAAAGCACACATCAGTTACAGAAGACGCTGCATTTTCTTCTGATTTATTTACTTAAAAGCTACATGAATTGCTGCCAGCCTTGCAACTATGATAGAGTTGTATCAGGAGCAAGTCCTCGTGTTAAAAGTTGCTTAACAGCTCTGATATTTTCTTTATTTCTTTTGCTGGTGGCATTCTGAAACCAGGCTGTGGCTGAGGCATTCCTGCCTATAGCTGGAGGCAGGAGGCAGCTCTGCAGTTTGAGTGCCCAGCTGTGGTAGAAGGCAACTGGCATTCTGCTCAGAAAACTGAAAACCTGCTTCTGCAGCTTTGTTCAGTGTATTACAATGCAGTTCAGACAAATAATACGCTTGCATCATGTCCAACAGAAGATATGTTGTAATAGGTATTTGAGAAATGATAAGCAAACATGTAATTAAATATTGTACCATAACACACACTCAAGTGGGAATGCAGTTAACGTCATCCCGTAGCATAAATATTTTTCTTCTCTGGTTCATTAGTTATACAGCAGTAATGCTTTCTTACTTTGTTTTGGTTTATAGACTTAGAATCAGAATGTAAACATTACTGAAAAGAATTTGCTTATGTCAGTCCAATTGCCTTCTCTTTTACCTGAAATTGTCAGTAAGTTTATTGGGAGAGTTTCTTCCCTTTTTCTTCAGGTTTTTTTGTGATGTTCTTGAGAGCAGATAGAGAGCTATTTTTATGATCACAATGAAATAAGAACAGGTAAACTGGCTATATGCTGCTGTATCACTTTCGTATTTTCTGTTTCCTGCTTTTATTCAGGCCTTTAACTTGGCTGCAAGCTAAAGGAATAAAAGAACATTCGGGAACAAGAGGCATAGGGGTTTTTGCAGCTTGAGATGACGTAGGCTGAAGGGAAGAAGAAATTGGATGTTGAAAAGATGCCTGGAAGACAGAGTGGGCTTTCTCTCTTGGCTCGTTTCCCTGCAGGGCAGATGCTGGTGAGCAGCTTTGCTGTGCTGCTGCTGAGCCTTGGCCCTCTTCTCTGGGGGTGGGGGCAGAGGGGAAGCTGCAAGCACTCCTTGGTCCAAGTACTTGAGTTTACATCAGAAGGATAATGTGGTGGACAAATGGCCTATGTTGTGGGGTGATTGTTTTTCCGGTCAAGTTACATGATACAAGTGCTTTCTTAGGTTAAAGAAGAAAGTAGAAGTCAGGATGCTTGAGAAAAGTGTACTGTTATGGTTGTGGCAGCTATTGCAGTTTCAGAGCCTGCTGTACTTCAGGGATCAGGGCTACTGCAGAATGCAGCGTTTTAACATTCTCTTGCTGGGAGATGGATGGCATCCACCCATGCAAGGAGGAATGTTCCCTTTCTAAAGCAAGACTACTCTGTTTCCCCAGACCTCATTGGAGAAAGCCTTGAGCCTAGGGAAGCAGAGAACCGCTGCTAGGCAGCAGACCAGCAGCCTTGGTTGCTCACTGGCCCACCCTGCCAGCTCCCCCTGCCACTTTAACAAGGCAGGAACATCACATGGCCTGGGAAGTCGAACCACTGCACACTTTTACATCCTGAGGAGCCAGCTGAAGGCAAACAGATGCCCAGGTGTCACAGGTGTTTCACTTATAGGTATTCACTGTGTCATCTGCAAACTGCAGTAGGTCTCTGTGCAGTTGACTGAATGGTGGACAGTTTGACGATTTTGCCATTATCATACATTGCTTCTCAGTTCCTAGAATCATAGGATAGAATCATTAGGGTTGAGAAAAGATCTTTAAGATCATCTAGTCCAACCTTCACCACCCTCCCTACTAAGCCATGTCCCTCAGCGCCACATCTTCATGTTTCCTGAAAACCTCCAGGGACAGCGACTCCACCACTTCCCTGGGCAGACATTGCTGAATTAGAAATAGGTAGAAAGATGATTTCACTTCTTTTTTTTTTCCTTGTCATTTCTGCCTAGACACCAGCATGAGTATTTTTTTAATTAATTTTTGGAGACACTTGAGCCTGACTTGGATCTGGTGAGATGGAAGATTTTAAGAGAAAAGAAAATGGGAACTCTTCAGCCTTGCATCAGTGAATGGCCACATACCTTGGTTTTCATTTGTCTTTCTTAGAAATGTGCAATGCAATTTTTTTCCTCATCCTGTGGGTTTTGTGGTCCTGAAGACAATGGCTGAGATTGGGAAGTGCCTGGCAGCATGCAAGCTAAAGCAAGGCATTCACATCTGGCATTGCTTAAACTTCCTATGGGCCTCCAATATTTCCCAGGCAAAACTGTGGCAATCATTCTTATTTCATGAAACAGATTCAGAGCATCAATGGCTGGCAGCATCGCACTGAAAATAGGCTAAACTGCTGCAGCTAGGTTCCCAAGCAGAATTAGTACACAGAGTTGTGCAGTTAATTAATACCAACACATTCTCCTGGAATATCAGCAGATGGTCCACTGAGACAAGCAAAGTGCTCCATCTTTTCTCTGTGCACATCCTTTCTTCCTGTTCAAAAGAAAGGGCAGAGAAAAAAACAAACAAAAATGAATTTACTATTAGATGTACTGGGAGTTCAACTGCCCGGAGAGCACAGATGAGCAATGCAAAGCCATCTGAGCAGAGCGGGGGGCTCGGCATCAGACCTTTTTGCACCACTGTAACTCCCCTGACATCAGCTGAGATGAACTGTACTGGCTTGTAGAAAATCACACCCATTACTTATAATTCTCAAAGGTTTAAATTATTCTGATAGTGTCTCTCTCTCTAGCCCTTGTATTTTTCCTCTGGGAAGCATGTTTATGAGAAAATGCCAAACAAGCCAGGAGACAAAAGACTATTCTGCCCTTGGTATGTTATTAGAAGGACGTAGGGCTATCAAAGTTTGAAAATCACCGTGCCAAGCACTGACCCCCTCCTCTGTGTGCACAGATCCCATTTTACTAATGCGTACCTTATTATCATTTTATTTTCAGTTCCCTGTAAAACCTCTTTTCCTATTGCTGCTGTGTTTATCAACACAATAATACAAAGCTGCTCTGCTGCAGTGTTCCCAGGTTCTCACAGCAAGCTGGTTTTTCTTGCTCCAGCCCCAGATCTTTTTTCCTCTTTTCCTCCAGTTTTCTTGCTCCTACTCTTCAGTCGATTAGGACTATTCTTATGCCTTGGGATGTTGTTTAATCTTTCTAACCTGATATAAAGACGTAATTTAGTGTAAAGAAGGACTTGTTTAGCAAATACAAACTAGCAACTAATTTTGTGTTTGAGAATGGTTAAAGTGATCTCAGAAGTGTTATTAGAAGCAAATGGGCAATGCAATGGGGACGTCAGTATTCAGGTTAGCTGTATTTCACAATGTTTGCATCTATAGGTTAAAGACCAAAATTTAGAAAATGGGTAAAACTATCTGGTGAGTTACCTTGTTGTGTTTTACTCTTTTGCTCTGTGGAGGTTGATAAGTTTCTCAAGATAAGATAAATTAAAGATAGTCAGGAAGCAGTGGAAATGCTCTCTGTTCCTATAATGATTTACTGGTACAACTGACCAGTTACCACTTTCCTTTTCCCATTTTCTTTTACTTCTGAAGAGCAGCACTTGAGTATTAAGAAAAGGTATTTCTTGGGGGGCACTTCTTTCTTTTTTAAGTTAGTAGGTTTTGCTTGTTTGTTTTGCTGTTGTTTGCTCAGTTTTTAAGACTTTAGGAATGGTGGGATTTGGCAGTGCTGCTGGTTGTTCCTGTTCTGCAAGGAATTTTTGTGCATAGAGTGTGACAGGTGTGAACTTGGGTGCAGAAGCCTATGCTTGGCCCCCTTACACCTGGGGCTGTCTCTGATCCTTCACCGGGCTCCCAAGTCGAGGAGTTCCTGGTGCACAGCCAGCCCAGTGCCACAGGCAGTTCCGGGCCTCAGCCTGTTCCCAGAATGCTCCAACCAGGTGCCAGACTCTGCCCATCTCAGCAGCTACCTGCTTGGGGGGGTTGACAGAGGCAGCTCACCCAACTTTCAGTTGGGATTTTGTTGCAAAGGTTAAGTAAAATTGCCTCTGTTAAGTATCTGCAACAGAACTGTGTATAATTCGAATCACTTTTAGGAAGATTGTGACATGCCTGCTGACAGCAGGAGAAAATCCCCTCTGAAGCTCCAAATCTGTGGTGTCCAAAAATGTCTCCAGAAATACAAAGGAGGAAGCGTGTGTTACAAAATCAAATCTCGATCACAAGTGGTGTGAGGCGTCTTCCTTTGTTGGTAGATCAGGCTGCTGCAGAGCTCAGGCTGTAGCTTGTAAAACCAAGTATGAAACCACAGTTTATTTTCACATTATGTTATGTGCTTTGGAATTTAAAGTATTAGTCATGATACATCAGTGTTTCAAAGTCTGTATTGCTGCTAGTAGGAGACAAAGCAAGTCTCCTTATATTCCTGTGAATATAACAAATATGTGTTTTATACATATATATGTATTATACGTCTATCCTCTGAATATAGGGAAATTGAAGTTCCTGGTCACAGTTTCAGCCAGCAGGTTCCAAAGGTCGGGCAGGAGTGAGAGCCCTGGGTAGCAGGTGTTGTGCTGGGGGCTCAGACACACTCAGCTTTGTGCTGCCTGGGGCTGTAACTCGCTGCCAGCACCGCTCTTGCACTGTGCTCTGGCATCTCCAGTTCTAAGAATGTGCTCCTCGGCAGGGAAAAGGCTGTGGAATTCCTTTTTTAAAATCATAGTGGCTCAATAGCCCTTATCTCAGCAACCATTTCTGAGAGGGGCTTCTGCCAGTTCTGCAGCCCTGTCAGCTGCATCAGTCGCACAGCTCATCTCAGGTCACAGCAGTCAGCAGCTCATCCAGCAATAAAATCAAAAACTTTCCCTGGCTAGCACATTCGCCTTCCCTAAGAGCAGATGGCAGGGCTCATCCAGCACACGCTCATGGTGGTGACTGCACTGTCACCTGTGCAGATTGGGCAGCTCTTGCATCTTGGCCCAGTGTCCCCTGCCCTGCCACAGCATGACTGCAGCCACCTCGTCCTGCTGAGCCCATGCCATCTCACGGGCAGGGAGTGCCACTTGCCAGGGGAGGACAGCAACAGAGGCTTGGAGGTATGAGACAAACTAATGAGTAATTCTCATCAAGAGGATTCTCAAGCTTTTTCCCTCTTTTCTCTATCTCTGTGACATGTCATTAGAGCCAAATGGTATATTAGAGGCAACGGATAAGCAGCGTGATACTCTGGTGGGAGGGAAAAGGATTTATCAGTCTGCTTATAAACTATGCAATGGAGTGTGGTTTCAATGCTAATAATAGTAATAGCATGTAGTAACAGCCAAAGACAGTGTAAAAGGTCCCATCACAGAGCTACAGGTTTAGGTGGTTTGGGGGGCATAACCCAGAACTGTTTTGTGTCTGACACTGACTGTAGTGGGCTCAGGGCACATACAGACCTTAGAAACCTGGGGCCTGTCCAGTAGAGACTGCTTGGTGTAGGCAAAAAAAAAGGACTCCAGACTGAAGAGCCATTGCGTACTAAGCACCAGGAATCAAACAAATGTGAGTTAATTCACCCCAGTCAGCACTGTTATGCTGCAAGTTGTGAAGAAGATTCATCCTGTTGCTTCAAGATTTTTTGTAATAACTTTCCATTTGTCAGATGGTACTGAAATTACTACCTAAGAAAGGTGATTCCTTCCAGACATCTGTGCTCGATAATCCTAGACTTCTGTTCCTAGTGTCATGCTAATGGTTACTGACCACAGAGAAGAGATCCTGATGGTTGCACTGGAAGAGTATCTGCACAGGCAACCTCTGGTGCAAATCAATATGTGTGTATATACCAGAGGCAGGAGGAGAAATAAGGAGCTGGAAGGTCTAAGGGACTGCGTGTTGTCACCCAGCAGGACAGTAAAGGCTTTGGGAATATCAGCTCTTTTGATTGCAACTTCACAAGAGGTAATAAACCATTGCAGCCTGCTGTTTCTGCTCCTGACTGGCTGATAGGATTTTAATTGTACATCTTTATTTCAAGTTCAGCAGGCATATAGCTGGCTTTAATGCAGTGTTTGAAGGAGAGGAGACTGCTGGCATGTGCATTTATTTGCTTCAGGTGGCAGACTTGCCTTGGTCCTGGAGGACAGTAGCATTTGAAAACTGGCAACACAGACCTGTTCCTGTTAACCAGAGGCATCTGCCTGCGGTGATGACACCAGAAAAAAGTGTGAGAGTTTGGAACAATGCCTGTCCGCTCAGCCAACCTATCTCCATGATGCTGCTGCTGTGGCATCCTGTGGCTGTTCAAATGGGATCGCTCTTTGGTTGTCCTGAAGAATTGGCTGCATGCAGAGCTGGAGGTAGTTTGGTCTTCACTCTCTAACAGTTAAAAAAGTACAGGATAGGACTGCTGATTTCTTACCCACATTTACTGGGTAGTTCTACCCACATCTGCTGAGGCAGAAGTTCAGTGTGGTCTCTAGTTCTCTGTGGCCAGTGACGTGTTTTCTCTCCAGTTTACAAATAGTGAAGTATAGAGTATGCTGCAGGAACAGGGGGGATACCCTATATGTGGGAAACTACTGCATTTATGACAACCTCGCAGTCTGGTTTCAGACCTCAGTTCACTTTTAGACAGGCTTCAACTCAGGTACAGGAAGTAGTCTGGTATTTCCCAGAAGTTCCAAGCATCTTTACTAGCTAAACCATCTGACTATTTATGAGGTTTAAGTTATTAGCAAGTGCTGCTGCATGTTTCCTTTATCCATTTCTACATCCCAAAAGATGTTTGGTTGTTTTTTTTTTGGCACTCTTTGAAATGACATAAAAACTGTTTAAAATCTGACAAGTAACTTTTTTTTTTAAATAACAGAAGGCCAAGCATGTTTCCCCTCCTCCCTCTTTTTCAGTGCTTCCCCCATTGTTTAGTCGTTTCCTTTTTGATTGTCAGGTAGTAAATTCACCATGAAGAGCGTCTGGGAAGGACTGAGTAGGGCCCTCGTCACACAGCAGTGATCCCTGCCAGGGAGGGGAGGTGAGGCGTTGGCCTCCACTTCAGCCTCAGCCCAGCTGCCTCCAGCCCCGTCAGTCACAGCAAGCACCAAGCTAATTGTGCTCACTGGGACCACAGCACCCTCCTCCTGTGAAAGCTGGGCTCCTTGGTGGATTTAGGGAAGCTACACATACACTGCCAGGACCCCAAGCAAAACGTTTACCTTGGTTGTTGTTACAGAGATGCTTATTTCTAAATTTATGCTGTAGTCTGCTTTCTCCTGTTCTGTGCATCGTGCCATGGTGCTGGATCCTAAAGTGAATGCAGGTAGGGGAAGTGATCTTTGTATTAAGTAACGGTGATACAGGACAGGAACTGTATGGTCTATTCAAGATCTATGCTGAAAGTTCTGGGCACATGCCTGTTGTTACTACCATTTTGTGAAAATGTGGAGAAAAACAGACAAAAATGTGTGTGTGGTTTGGATTGCAAAGGATTTGGCTATAACTCTTAAGCCCTTAAAACAATCTGTTAGAACAAGATTAAGGAGGTACTAGAGGTTTATGTAGTCTTGCATGCGGCATTGCTGCTTTTAAATGCTGCTTGCCACTGTCTTGTTGGTTATAGCACCTTTAATGAGCTAACAGTGAATCTGAGTTTCTGCATGTTCAGTGTGAACTCTTCCTAACTGATGGCTGATTGCGTTTTTCCCCTCTATCCAGGAGAGGTAATGAGGCCAGGGCACCATTTGGAGTAGTCCATAGTTAGCCCCTTAGCTGTTCCTTCTCCGTGTTGTGAAGCTGGATGGAGGAGTGCGTCGCGTTCCATAGGATTAGCATCTGATAAACATTATTTAGAGTTCCCGCAGTTTTATTTGCAAGGAAATTGAGGGTTCAGACAGTAAAATACTACCCTGCAGTGTCAACATTAATCTACCCTCTGGCCTGAAGCCCCCCCAAAAGTGCTTCCTGCCAGTGTGGGGACTGGAAGATTGATTCTAAATGGCGTTGGGCGAGGCAGTACAGCAGCCTGATTCAGTGCTTACTGGACATTTTCATCTGGAAAGTAGGCTTGGTGCTTTGACAGCACCCTTCCCTGGCCACAGCTAAGTGCCAAGCCTCATTATTTACATGTGGTACTTCCATGATATAGATACTCAAGGTTGTACCTTTTTGGTTTGTCTCTGAGTGCACCTCAGCATCGAGCACTAATTACATCCCACAGCTGCTGAAGATTAGGCAGCAATGTATCACCTCAGAGACACAGAGCTCAGAGCTCTACCCGAGGGCAAAATTGTTTGAGGTCTTTTATTTTAAAGGAGCTTTTTCTAACTTTCCAAATCCAACTTCTGTCTCAGTTCTGGGTGAGAGCTGAAGTCAGTGCTAAGGTTAACCTAAGAACTGATAAGAAAGCTACACTGGAAGTGCTTTTTCAGGGGAAAAAAAAGCACCGTACTGACAAATTTCTCTTGCAGCATCATCAGCTGTACTGGGAAAGCTGCCGTGCTCTGTTTGAGTAGCACCTCTCCCTGGAGTGAGCACACACGAAGGTAGCCTTCCAACCCCAAGCTGGTTCTGCCAGCACAGGCAGTGCTGCACGGAGGGCTCCTGCTGGTGCCGTCCCACCCACCCAGGCACACAGCCTTACTGTAGCATGTTTATTCACCTGTTTTTGTAGACGTCCTTGTGGTGGTGTGCAGCAGGGCTCTGCTCATGAGTCCCGGCCTCTCAATGTCAGTCTGTCTATTAATCCTTTCTAAACCTATTAAACTCTGCCTCTTAATACACTTCCCACCTGCTTAGCTTTGCAGTACGTGTTGGTAGGGACAATGTGGGAGTATACAGCTCAATACATGAAATTTTCAGAGGCGTCTGAGTGACGCAGGCTCTTGAAAGTGTTACATAGCTCTTAGCATTGCTTGAGTTCTGCGGTCCTGCATTAATACTGACTGCTCACTTAAAGTCCTCTTCACATTGTTCGCAGTCAGCCAGCCAAAGCCTCTGCTGATACAAGTCAACAGCACCCCATAAATTTCAGCGCTAATGTACAGCTCTTTGTGGATTTGGTGCTTTATGACTGGGCTTTTCAGGGAGAGCATCTGTATGGAGCATGTGAACCCCTACACTGTGCTCTCACTGCATCTTCAGGTGGTTCCTCTTCTATAGCACACATATGTGTCACGTGGTGCGTGCAGCACATAGCGTGCCTGAATGTCCAGCAGCAGCTCCATTCTGTGTGTGTTCAAGGCAGCTACAGCGCTGCTTGTAATTCAGTACTGGGAGTTACCTGCTTTTCTATCAATCCCAAAATTGAGGACAGAAAACAGATCACTGTTATTGCATTCCTGACAGGGAGAGTGGAGGCTATCATGCAGTTTCTCTCTTCCACCTCAATAGCAGCGCAAAATAAATTTTCTCAGTTCTTTCAAAGCAGTTATGGATCTTTCCTCTTTTTGTCAGTCTTGTTCTGTGTGCAAGAAACATTATAAATGGCTTTATTTTCAGAATAATATCCTTTCGCTTATATCTGTCCTGAATACAAAGAGGTCTGAAGACTTAAGCATCGGGTCTGCGAGCAAATCCACTGCATTTTCAACAGGATTTCACCGTGCATGAACAGCAATGTCAGCCCACCAGAGAAGGCTGTACAACTCTGAGCCAATACTGAGCAGTTCTCTGTCATCTGAGCGTTACATTTTTCTTTTGTGTAGAGAAATATGCTGTGCCAGGGGTTCTGCGAAGGCCGTGTCTCACTGGTGTCACGGGAAGTTTGTCAAAACCATAGTGCTGAGGAAGTAGAGAAATCCAATCTGGGATTTACGTGGGACCTGTCAGAGTCAGCGATGCTTTCTGTCAGTGTCAGGCAGAGGAGGGAGGGAGGTGAGCTGTTTTTCAAGTCAATCCTAGGACTGGGTTTTGAGTGCTATTTCTGCCCTGGCTTCAGGATGGGCTTTGTGATGATTGATTAGAATGGCTGTTGCTGTCTTATAATTAAAGACAGGTTCAGCTCAAGGCTCCTGCCACCAGGATGTGGAATCGGGGGTCTGCCTCGGCAGGAGGGAGGATCGGCAGTGGTGGTCAGGTCAGTGCCGGCTCAGGTTATTCTCCAGCTTTCAGAACTTAGTGGATCTGCCACCTGTGAAACAATTCAAAGGACTTTTGTGCCTCAGAGAAAGCCCTTTTCCTTCTCAGCTTTCTAATGCTCCAAGGAATAAGGCATTGTCGCAGTTAGTGGAGCTTTTGCCCTTGAAGGATCCGGTGCCTTTATGGTCAAGTCCTCCCAGACTCCCTCCATCAAAACTGCAGCAATCCTCACTGGAGGGAAAAATCTTCAAAACCAGTGCTGGGACTTTAATTCCCTGCCCTACCAGTGATGTGCCAGGTCTTTCAGCACGTTGTTTCACGTCGCCGAGTGGCTCTTTTCTTTCCCAGCCTCTTCCTGCTATACGTGTTCAGGAATTTAAGACTGAAAATGACCCCTTCAGCTGTGGGATCATTCCCCTGTGGGCACAAACAGTCATACATTAAGTGCTGAGCATGGGAGAGTCTGTGGAACACCTTCTTCGGGTGTACTCATCCCTGTGGGCTACCAGACACTTTCTAGTTTCCTTCACCCTCAAGCACGGGTATTGAGTGTTCCAGTTGGTGTGGTTCTTGGGGCTGTCCTGCCACAAATCAGTGTGTGTAGGTGTAGGTAGAGGTAGCTCAGGATTTTTTCATGCCCAGCTGGTGTCTGCCTTTCAGAAGTGCTAAGCACAGACAGACCAGCAGTTTCATGGCTTCTGTGCTTTGCAAATATTAGGCTTTCAGTATTCTCTAACTAGCACTGAATAAAAGTATCGGGTGAATAGTCCTCAAGCACTGTGCTTTCTTCGTCTTTCTTACCTGTCCCTCATCCTTCCTTGTGGCATGAATGGTGGGAACAAAGGCAGGAAAATTGTATTTCGGAGATGTTAATGCACGGTAGATGTAAACATGACACTTTGGTGTGCATGGCGCAATGCTGTCCCAGGGCAGCCTGATGGGCAGTGTGAGGGGCGTCTCTTTGTATAAATGACAGCAAAAAGCACATCTCTGGTGGCTCTCATTTGCGGGGGGTGAATGCATGGCAGAGGAGGAGGGCCTGTTTCTGAGCTGCACATGGTGAAAACGCTTGTTCTGCTGGGAAGGATTTGTGGAGGGGGGAGGGAGGGAGTGATGGAGTGGCAATTCTTCAGGATGCGTTAAACTGCAGGGAGCCTAAAGGAGGCTTAGAGATGAGCCCGAGGAACTGGGGCAAAGTCTGCGTGGCAGCCACAGATGGGCCTCAGCTTTCAGTGCGGTCATGGTGGGGAGGGCCAGCTGGAAGTGTCAGGAGGAGGGTGTTACGTGCCCCCTTGCACCCAGCAGGCTGGGGTGTGAGGGCAGCACCAGGCTGGGCCCCAGTGCCATGAGAGCAGGTGAGGGCAGCCTGTGGGCTGGGCTCCTCTGCACTCAGGAGGGCATCCCAACAGGCCCGGGCCCCTCTTGCGTGGCTGTCAGCGGCACTTGGCTCGGTTAAGAAGAAATTTATTGGTATTACATTTTTCCCTTTTTTTCTTTTTTGTTAGAGCAGCAGGGAGAAAGTGACAGCTGTATTAGGGCTGAAATGCCTCCAAAGGGGATCAGGAGACATCTGCAGAGAGGGCTTCTGACAGCCCCCTTTCAGTGTGCCTCAGCAGCAGCTTCCAAAGACACCACAGAAAAGAAAAGGAGAGAAGGTTTGTGCTTGTGGAGGGCCCAGGCTTCTGCCTCGTTATTTCTGTTTGCATATAGAACCTTTATTCTCTTCAGCCTTTCACAACACAAGCATCCTTCTTGTTAGCGCCGGAGCGGAGGAAGGCCATGCTGCTCCCTTTGCTGGCATGCTTTGCTCTCCAAAGTGCTGGGGCAGACTGCGAGGGAAGGGCTCTGCACCGGGCAGGAGCGAGTCCTCCCACATGGCAGCACTCAACAGCGCTATCGGCCTCATCAGAAATGTTTTAAGCGGTCAGAATGACTTTGTACTTCTTAATCTCCGTCCCTAACCATCCTTCCCCCACTCCTATCCCATCGCGTTCAGCTGTGGAGCTTGAGAGGGAAAAGAAAAAAAAAAGCAAACCAAGTAATCGCTTTTATCATTGCTTTTATCATTAACCCATTCAGCTGCAAATCCCCCTCCCGAAATAAAATGCACATGCAGATTTGCATATGCAATCAGCTGTATTCTTCATTTCTATAGCGCCTCTCCTATTAACCACCTCTCTCAAAGGAACTCTTCAGGAAATAAAATTGAGATGAAATAGAAGAAGTCAGCCTTCCCCTTCAAAGTGCTGCCTGTTTGTGAGGGGAGCAGCATGAGCTGGCCTTCCCCTGGACTGCTCAGCTTCATGCCTGGGATGGGGCATTCAGCACCGCCCGCAGGTCCTGTGCCAAGTAGCTGTGGGCAGCCGCCATCTACTGCTGATCTTAATCCTTCATTATCTTAACGAGTTTTACTGTCTAGGATGCAGATCTTATTTTTTCTTTCCAGGCTTTGAAGTCCAGTAGAAACTAAAACACAGCCCTGCCTTTTATCAGTGTTTCAGAAGGTTCCATTCACACTTGCCTGAGTTCTGCTTATTCCACACGAGTGGGCACGAAGCTGTGGCTGGGCAAGGGGAGACTGCACCGCCAGCCCTGGCACCGCTTCTGGCGCTCTCATTGCCCAGCTCAGCTCCAGACAGTGCTTGCACAGAAATGGGACTTTTTAATACTGTTTTCAGTGAAAAAAATCAACCTCTGGAGAGCTGAGATCTGAAATGGAAGGAGCAGCATTTTAAATGAACGAGTGAAGTTTAATGTAGCACTTTTGTATATTTATAAAAATAGAGGTATAATATATAAAGAAAGGTGTAACATCATAGATAGCACCTTTATTTATGATTGCGGATATGCAGTCATTGAAAGAAATTGAGCAGAAGGGCGTTTTCATGTTCATTGATCCCGTACGTGCTCGTTCTAGGTGCGCTTCTTAATTTTCCGAGATTCTGTTTAAAATCCATGACTGTTAAACTTTGCATTTGAAGTGAAAATGGGCAATGTAGGAGTTCTCAGCTGGAGGCTCATGTGTCAGTTACAGTTGGACTGACACTGCATGCTTTAGTCGGGGCAAGCACAAAAGACCACTTTTCCCATAAAGAGTCAGGAAAGTGGAAGAAATTACTTTTCAGGTTCTTTCATCTGTAAGCACTAGTACCAAATACTGTCATTTGGTGGGAAAAAGAATAAAAAAAGAGAAGGTAATTTTGAGTAGTCTCATTTACTGTGAGAATGATAAATAATTCCAAAGCGTTTACCAGAGGGTTAGTGAAAAACATCGGTGTCGTTAAATAATTTCTTATTCAGCCTCCCAAACAAAACTCGATTAGATATGATTTTGTGCATAGCCACTATCCAGGCACATCTCATCCTTTCATGATAGTTTCTTCTCTGTTAGCTGAAAGAACAAATTTTGCACAAGGGTTTGTTGGCTCCTGTTTGTAAATGGAGAATAAATCCATATTATAGTAACAGCAGTGCTCCCCAGGGCACATTGTTCACTCTCCAGAAGGCTCTGGGTTTTTATTTTGAATATCACATGCCTCTTTCTGTGTATTTCAGTTACGGTTTAATAACCAAAAACTCATAAGACTGCAAAAGATCTTGGAAAATTTGCAAATCCAGTGGATGGAAAAAGAAATTGAGAACTGGTCCACCTGGCCTTTGGCCAGCTCCGTTTGAACGGCACATACACTCACCTGCTTAGGTCTTTGTACTCAGTGTCTAAGAATAAGCCGATGGCACAGCGAGGCCAGCGTCACTGGGGGTTGCTGCTGTTTGAAGCGAAGCTTCAAGCATTCCTGATTTCAAATTATGTAATAGAAGTATCAGGCTGGAAATGCAGCATTCAAATAAAAGCACTTACTGCCTGTGTATCAGACTGCACAGAAGGTGGAAACTTGGCTTGGTATAAGTATTTTTAAGGCATATTGTTTGCATTTGAAGTTAATAGGGAAAATTATGAGGATCCTAATCAAATGGAAATAGTGTAGTGAAAATTGCGTCGAGAGAAACACACGGAGAGTGCAGCTACTCCCTGGCTTGTCTCCATGTACCGATGCTTCAGGCACCTGAGGAATCCCTCACTTTGTGTTTCTGGTTTTGGCGCTGCCCTTTGTCTGAGAGAAGGCATTTAGGCACAGCAGCTTTTGTTGCAGTACTAAAAATGGAGCTGCACCCAGTGAGCTGAAGGCATGGTGTGTCAGCAGAATTGCCCTTCAGAAGTGTAAATTCCTGGGGACAAACACAATGAGTATTCTGTTTCTGCTGTGTTTTTGCCCCTCCACTAAATCAGCCATGCCTCAAGGTCAGAACCCAGGAGTGGTGTCTCTGCCCTGGTTTTCTCTTTGCAGAGAGCCCCATCTGATGCAGGCAGCCCTGGCCCAGAAATCCAAACTCTGTACAAAGAATATGGCTGCAAGGAGGGAGCTCTGATTTTGAAAAGGAAAGAATCAAGAGCAGAAATCCAGAGAGTCCTGCTGTACGCACACATCTTCACTGCTGGATGATTCGATGCTCATTAAAAAGACAGCGATCAAGAAGCGCTCCATTTTGTAGCAAATGTGGGAATTGCACGCAAGTCCCTCGCCACCTGCCACTCTCATAACTGCCACGCTCTGGCAGAGATTAAGGCTGAGCAATGGAGAACACAAACCAACAGTGGTAACACTATGGCTGTAATGATCAAAACATTTCAGAAAAAAAAAAAGTGTTGTAGGGATAGTTAGTATGTTTTGTTGCAGTAAAAACTCCGGTGTTAATGCTCACTCTAAAGCATACCCAAAAGATGATGCAGACTTGCATGAGTTCTCCCTGGAGTGTGGTGAGCAGCCTTGTGGCTGGGTCTGCTCCAGGGAGGGTATAATAAAGTAAGGAGGGGAAAAAATCAAGAAAAATCGTATGCATATGAGCTGACCTCAGTCATAGAACTTGAGTGTCACCATTGTAACACTTTTTATTTGGTCGTTTGGTGTAATACCAGCCTTTCCCCATAATTAGCAGACACCAACTTCACCCTTGTTTTACTACCATCCAAGAAAGATAACCATTACAATTGCGGAAAAAGGGAAGGAAGGGGGAGAAGTAGGGAATTGCCATGAGGATCGCTATAAATAGAACTTGGTTACAGCAATGCTTTTAGTGGAGAGAGTTCTCGCAGACAGGCTTGTAGCAAAGAGGGAGCAGATTTATTGTGCAGGACTGTCAGCCTTTCTCTGAAAGATTTGTTGATGCTGTGCCTGTGTGTTCAGTTTAATTCTCTTGTGCTTCTGCCTAAGAACCCCCTCTCTGTGCCTCTTGCTCAAGATTTGCCGTATTCTTAAATCATTCTTTCCATCACAGTACAAGGAGCCAGACTGCCTATTTGATGGGGATTCTGCAGTTTAATTCGGAAGAAAGGTTCGTCTGCCTTCTGGGGCCGCTTCCCTGCTGTGAGTTGCTGAAGCTGATTTTGGCCAGGCTTGGCACACTCCCCTCCCACCATGGCAGCAGAGATGGAAGACCCTTTTTCTCCGTGGCACATTCTGGACAGGGATGAAGAAGCACAGAAAATATCCCATTTGCTTCCTTTCTTTTTGTTAAAACAGTGTTGATCTGATTGTTTAGTAGAGCTAAAGCTGAAACAACAATAAATCCTGCAGTATAGTCTGTAATTTCAGACTGTCATGCTAGGGCTATCTTTTCCTCTTCCTTCCTCTACATACAATCAGTTCTAATTTCTATGGCCATCTTCTTTCACCAAGAGGCAGGTGGGCACTGCTCCCGACTGTCAGCAGAAAGGTTCAACCAGGTCTTGGTTGGCTTCGAACATCACCCAGAGCTGCTATCAAACATAAGCAGAAATGTTAGCTTTATGTATTTGTTTTTGTTCTTTCCTAAACAAAACATCAGCCTCTGAGTCTTTCTGAATTTAATGAGCATATTTTAATGTTCTTTCATCAGAGAGAACTCAAGACTTACCAGCGCTGCTGCATCTGTCTTTTCTCCAGCTTAGAAATGAGACTGAAAGTCAGCACCAGAAATGGTTGGCATGGGCAGGGTCCGTGCCATAACCTCCATGAGCCTTGTCCCTGAGCTCGGGGAGCTCAGGGCAGCATCTGACTTACATCTCCCCTTAACATCTCATGCACCCTTCTGATCATCCCATTTCAGCCATAAAACTGCTCAGTGCTCTGTCCAGTATGTTAGTGGCAATCAGTGGGGCCATTGGCTTTTTAAACTGCTTCTTGTCACAGACTGCCTTTAGTCACGAGGCATATCAAGATGATTGCATTTGGAAGTTGAGGGATGGATGGTAGCTGTTCAAATACTCCTTGAAAAAATGCTATTATGCAGCTCAACTATAAATCTCGTAAACATCACAGACCCTTCTACAGAGAGAAATTCGCTGCACTTGTTGGCAAGAAGTTAACAGCTGAGCGATGCTGGCGTTCCTCCTCTGAAAATTATACCTGATGTGATGGAAAGGCTTCAGGTGATGCTGTTTTGTGTATGGACGGGCTCCTTGGCCTGATGGGAGTCTCGGCAATATGCCTTCAGGGACACAGTGAAATATGATACACAAGAGTGTCAAGTCGGGAGATGTCAGTAAGAGGGAAAAGGGATGCTCTGAGCACTGCTGTTTTAGGGAAGTATTTGTATAGGTTCAGGAATAGAAAAATTCATTTTCTTAATTCATTTATTTTTTTCCTCTAGCCTGTTGCTGAATGGCAACAATCGGCAAAGCTGTGACTGTCTGTAACACGTGTTGTGCTGGGCTGGTTATGGTGGGGCAGCTGCATGCCGCTGGCATGCAGGGAGAGAGCCAGAAGTTCACGGCGGAGCACTGCTCGTCAGTCCTCATGCATGGCCGCTCTGGGCCTGCCCTGTTTCCTCCTGCTGGTGCACACCATGGAGGGGCCCTTTGTTGTACAACCTGCCATCAGAACAGACAGGCTACACGGCATATTTAACCCGCAGGAAGCTGTAGCAGCACCGCACATATTGATCACAGCAGTTTGATTGAAGAGTGGCTGGCGGATGAACATATGGGTAGTGCTTAAAAGGAAAGGAGGCTTCCACTTAGAGCCAGAAGCGTTGCATTTTGATCAGATTGGAGGTTTGTGCTCATTACGGTTTCTCAGGCCTATGATAAAATGTCACAGATATAATTGAAGCTGACATATCATGAGAAAGGAGAGGGGCTGCTCCTTCCCCGTAATGGTGACTTGCCTTGACAGTCCAGTGGCCCATAACATCTGACCCGCGATCTCAGCAGAGTTACAGCAGTCAGTGGGATGGAGCCCAGTCAGACCCTCATGGGGCACCTCCAGGACCACGTGATGGTGTCCCACGAGGGACAGTCCATCCGTCCCTGAGTGAGATGTAACAATACGCATGGTGTTCTGCAGTTAGGAGTGCCTTCATTCCATCTATTTCTTATTTCTGAGCACTTCTTTGAAAGAAGTGCTTTTGCTTTGGTGTGTCGGGATGGAGAACAAGTGTGTGTAGTGAGGGGAGTTGTGGTTGTTAACCAAACTCCCTCCAGCTTGTCAGTGGCTTCAGTTGGAGACGTTTTTAATAAAATCGTCTCCTGCCTTCAGGAGGGAGAGCTGTGAGGCCCCATTGTGCGGGGCAGCTTCCCGCTGCGTTTGGGACAGCAGCACTGCTTTCCCAGTGGCCTCGGTGCCCTGCAGGAGGCAGCACTGGAGCTGCCATGTGAGCTGCAGCAGGTCTATTACCACAGCCACATTTCCCCTCCCTCATCTTTTTTTAGGAATACCATCTGTTTAGTCATTAGCCCCATCAGCTCTCATTAATTGAGTCATGTCTCATTTAGGCTGCCGTATTAGCTTCTCATTGTTCCCCAGACAAGGAAGCACAGGCTTTTTTCCAGATGCCTTGCTTCCTGTTGAGCTCTGTCCAAAGTCAGGTGTCAGCTGGAGAGCGAGGACGGGATCTAACGTGGGCTGAGAGCCTGGTGCCAGCCTGCCAGCCTGTTCCTCCAGGGCACCGAGTGCCAACTCGGCAGTGCTGGCCCAGCTCTGGCGAGCCATGTGGAATACGGAACGGCCTTGACTAAAGAGAGGAAGCCTTCTGTCTCCCTTCCCCTTTGATTTCTCTGCTTTTCATCATCTCCGCTACAGCTAATAGGGAGTTTTTTTCCTTCCTCCCAATGGCACAGCGGGTGCATCTAAGTATCAAAACCTCGATGCAGAACAGATATTAAGAGCAAATCACCTAGAAGGAAATGATGGGTTGCATTTCAATTAGTGCACTTTAGTTGCACGAAATTAGTCCTGTCACAGAACTTTATCAAGAAAGCCTTCAGAAAAGCAAAGAGAAAAAAGGAGCCCTCCTGTGCAGCTGAATTTCAACACTGGGGAGCTGAGGGTTTGTTATAAAATCTTCTGTTTAACTCACTTTTTCCAGGCTTATGTTTTTTTACCATTCGTTTTATTGAGCTTGCTGAGTTTATTTTTATTTTTGAAGGGTGGAAGGATTGGTTACAGCACAGCCCTTTTATTTCGTTTCTTATCCTTAAAAGAGCCCAATTTGAGTGGGAGAATGTGTTAGAAATTAACTAGATCTCAGCGAAATGGATCATTGTTAAGACTAGAAAATGTAGGTGTGAGTTTGTGAAAGCTGCCAGAGAGCAGGATTAGGAAGGTGTTGAAGTAATGGAGGCTCCACAGCATGATTTACAAAGAAATGAATTAATTAGAGCAAATTGTGAACGCATAGCTTTCCTGAATGACCTGCCTGGCTTCTATGCTCTGAGGCCTTCAGACAATATATGATCCCTAAATATTCTGAGCACTTGGTCAAATGGCTGAGAACAAAATGTGGAGCTGCTGAAAGAACAGTGTTTCTTTTTGCAGTTACAAAGGGGAAGACCCATTGTATCTGCACGATTTTCGCAACTTGGTTCGGTGCTGAGTAATTTCTTTAAGATTACAATATGTTCCTCCATTCTCATCGTTCTCTGGTACATCCACTTTCACTTTCATTGTGCCGCAGGTGCCTACAGTTTCTTTCTAGAGCTCCCATTAACACCTGCACAGCAGAGGACATCGCTTCCTCCCTAGTTGTGGTTCCGTGCACATTTCACATTTGCTGAATCTCCCAGAAATAGCAGTGAGTGCAGCAATGACTTTCAGCAGTGGGCAAACGTCTGGAAAATACCCAAATCTGAGATGAAGCAGCACACAAATTCCAAACCTACAGCATTAGATGTAGGTAGGGCAGAGCAACCACATCACTTGTAAATAGAAAACCAGAGCTACCTGTGCATTTCTGCTTTGCCTTCCCTGCCAGAAATTCGGGGCTTTGGCCTGTCGTGCTGTGTGTTTGAGACCCAAATCTGGAGGAAGATGTGCAAAGAGGACATAGCTCCTCAGCATTCTGTGCTGTGCAGCCTCGTACTGGTGACCTGGCAAGTGCTTAGCAGGACTGGGCTAGTTATTCCTTCTCCCTGCAGACCTGCTTCTCATTTCCACCACTGCCTGCTTTATATCACTGCTCTAATTAACCTCTTCTTAATGTGAAGCAGCCATAGCCTATCACAAGCTGTTTGTGTTGCGTGTATTTTATTGCCCGTCCTTTCTTCCTCCAGCCCCTTTTGATTCCAGGAGAGAATAAAATACCCAAAGGCAATTTTCTTCAGCCAGAAATTGTGTATATTATCTACATATGAAAAAAACCAACTGTGTAATTTACTAACTCCAGTTCCTGGGATATCTTTGTAGTTTGCATTATAAATGCATAAAAAAATATGGTTCATCATTCAAATGGTTTATAGCCTAAATAAGAAAAACAAATGTAAAGTTTGTAGGATAAAGCATAATTTATAGAGAATTGCTCGAAGTGAAGAACTTCGAGAGAAGATATACCCAGTTCTTTCTTAAATGCCGTGACCACAATGTTTCATGTCTTTATTCGCTGCTTTTCTCATCCTCTGCAAAGCCTCTACAAAATAGCTGTTCTAAACTGAGGGGTGGCAAGATGAAGCTTCAAAGGTATTGATTTCTTTATAGAGAGTGCTTAACTGGCTTCCTAAAAGTGATCCAGCTTTAAACTTAATTGTGAATGGATTTTGTGCCAAGGTGCCAAGATGTCTGTGATGCCTACACATCTACTTGTTCTGCACATCAAAAGAATGCATTAATAGTGATGAAATGCACCTGTGGTCTGGGAGAGGAGAAGGCCTCCCCTACCCAACTGGAGGCCTGGCAACAGACCTGCACAACCCCAAGCTAACCCCGCCAGGCAGGCCTGCCTGAAGCAGGGGGACAAGTGGGGTTATCCCTAGGGCCAAGGAGCTTCTGCTTCTTAGGAGGTTTAAAATCAGCTTGTCATAGTGAGCCAAATACAGACATTTTTCTGATTATCATCTGAGGAGGAGAATGACTGGGGATAGTTGTTGGCCTGTAAGTATCATTTCTAGGAGCTGAGAGGCTTAGTGGATTAATCTTCCTTCTGGGATGTGGATCAGGCTGTGGAGCAGGGCAGGATGATTATTAAGACTGAAATTCCCTGTCAATTTGCTGGCAGAAATGGCTTCTCTGCATCACGGCAGCAGCAGCATTGTGTCTCAGAGGCAGCCCAAGGAGAGAGCACATCTGAGCTGTGTGGCTGGGAGCAGCGGATCCCAAAGGATCCTGGCTTTGCAGCGCTACCTTTCTTTAAGGCCTCCTGCTGAAAGAATTGCTTCTTCTGTGCTCAGTCCTTGCTAGACTTGGCCCCAGATCCTTCCCTGGAGACCCAGTCCAGAGTGTTCACTGTATGCTCCTACTGTCCCAGATAAAGAAACGCTATCACATGATACCTAGCTTTGCTGTATTCATTTCACACTGTGAAAGGCATTGCACTGCACGGACATTGCCTGCAGCTCACAGGAGCCCAGGTGACCAGACCAGTCCCACTGAAGTGTGAGGCTGCAGCTGCAGACACATGCTGGCATGCGAGGACACAAGGGGTTGTTACGATATCCTTGTAGTAGTTTTTTTAATTTGATGGATGTTAAAAATAGGATGAAGGTAAAACTCTGTGTTCTGTACTGTTTAAGTAGCACCGTTTTGGTTCTGTTTATTTCATATTGAAGAGTGTATTATTTTAATTTTTAAATAAGCGATGTGTTAGGTTCTCATTTAGGAGCTTGTCTCTCAAATACTCCTCTGAAACAAGGATCTGCAGCAGAGAGCAGCAGGTTTGGGATAGCCAGGGGCCCTGCAGCAGGTGTGTTTGCATCCCAAGGCAGAAAACACCCTGTGTGAGTGCAATTTTTTGGTCATCATTTTCAGACTAAAGGCGGCCCCAGGAACTAGTTTCTGGACAGGTCTCCTCTAACCATGGCTGCCTTAGCATGCTTGCCTTCCCTGTAGGAGTACAGGTTGTGCTTGGGCTTCTCCTTGGGGCTGAGCTGTGTTTAGATGCTGAAGCATGCATTCAAATGATTCCCAGTGCTCCAGAGACATTTTTATCCTCCCTGCCTATTTTATTTTAATTTTGGTGCAGGTTTTATTTTTAAAAGGTTAAAAAAAGATAACTGCAGTTCTGTTGGCTGGTTCTCTTGGTTTGCAGTTCATTTTTTCCATTGGGCCTTGTGGGAATGAGATGCATGCGCCTGACCTTGGATCAGCCCTTCTATAAAGCACTTGAGTCAGGAGTCTTAATCCTCCTTTTCATGCCTCACCTCTGCACAATCGAGGCCTGCCGTTCGGAAGAGAGCAGCCTTACATACTCAACGTGGCAATCTGGGCAGATGACAGGGGAGAAACTCATGTGAGGCATTATGGTTTCTTCTGAGGAGCAGCCCTGTCACCAAAAGATGGCTTGGGCATCCTCAGCTCTCAGAAGGAGCAGGGCTGGGGTACGTGTCTGTGCCCCCAGGCTCTGCGCAGGGTCGGCCACCTGTTAAAGGGCCCTTTTTGAGAAAACTTGTGCCAAAGCCGAGAAACAGCCAGATGGCATGAGAAGGTCACATTGGCCTGGCCTGCAGGCCCAGGGCATCCCACTCAGCCTGTGCTTTGTGTTCCCGCTTGAGCTGACAGCTTTTAATCCTCATTTACTTGTATTTTCATGTCTTAATGAGTAACCAGGACATGTGCAGATCCATGTAGACAAGAAGTCCTCCAATCCCATACCTTTGGCATACCAGGAGCCCCAGCTTTCAATGTGTCTTTCTCCAGACCCCCTCCAGCCACCAGTTCACCCAGCACTTCTCAGGGAGACGCAGGGGAATTAACACGGTGAGGGAACCGACTGGTCCCTGTCACCTCAGGAACACCATCCATAAGTGGGTTAGTCAGTTCGCTTCAGTATAGAGGACTGGCAAATGCAGTTCAGTGGGAGCACTGGGGATGCGAGCAGGTTTTCTCCCAGCCACGTGGCCCAGTACGACAGAGCTCTGCACAGGGCTGCCCAGCAGGAGCACATGGATCACGGTGTGACATTCATGTCTGCTTGTGGCCCATCTGCAGGAGCATCTGGGCCTTTGGACATGGGGCTGCCTTGCCATCAATTCTGATGAAGTCTTCCTGAGGCAAAGAGCTGCTGAAACATATATCAGTGCACTGTAAGCCAGTGAGCCCTGGAGGGCAAAGCGTTGTGCCTAGAGCAGGGAGTGATTAAAATATTAGGCTGACACGGATGTGGCATCTAAAAAGTTTTCTGCCACAGCCATTAAGCCCCTTCACATTGTGCTTTGAAATGTGGCCATGAGTAATAAAAATGTCTGCACCAGCAAGGGGGTGAGGAGTGCCATAAATAATAGCAGCACTGCTCCCAGAGCACTCGCACAGGGGAAAAAGAGAAATAAGGAGCAGAGCTGGATGACACGGGGAGATTTATTAACCTTAGCAGATGTAGGGCTTAAGATTGGAAATTTCCTGACAAATGCAGACAAAATACTGTATGGTTTCCTAAAATAAAAAAAGGGAAAGCTCTGATTAGTGCTTGATATGTTGCTGGCCGACGTTTAATTTTAGTTTCAGCTATAGGAATAGATCCAAGAAGATCTGAGCTGTATTAGTTTGGTTTGACGCACTGTACTGTGGTATTCTGCTTAATCTGCAGTGCATGCCAGGCAGAGAAGTTCGGATTCCAGGACTTCAGTGGAAGTTCCTTTTTTTTCCTGTGTGGCAAAGAAGATGCAACGAAGCTCTGCTATTTGCAGCAGAAGCTGACAGCAGTAGTCCTAGAGGGTGTTGGTGGGTAAAAAGCCTCATCCTGGGCTGTGTCCTTTTGCACAGCAGTGCTGATGAACCCTGCTTTCTTAAAAGAGTTGTGACCTGTGGGTTGATCTGCTGCTTTAGTAAAGCTTTGTATGAAAGTAGCATTCATTACAACTTCTCTTGTGCAGAAGCTTTCATGTCTAACAGAGGAGTGTTTTCCCCACTGCTATTGCTATGGGTTTCCCTTTTACTGCTGCTGTATGGCACTGACACCAGCTCCAGGCTGCATCTCTGCCATGCAGCAAGTGGCAAACACCTGGAGAGGAAAAGCTCACAGCTGTTCTTCCTGTATCTTTTGTTCCTGTCCATGTTGCTGTTGTAACTCTGAAGTTCTCATGGATGCCTCATTTTCTTTTGGCTGATGAACATGTTGCTCCGAAGAGCTGGCTAGATTCCAAGCTTAATGGGAGAACCAGCAATGTCAGGACCCACCAAAGCTAGATTTGGCGAATGCCCTGACTTACAACAGACTACCCTGCTCTGCGCATTCGGAGAAATGGTGAGGGTTGTGGTTAGCAGCCCCAGGGCAGCACTGGAGCTAGCTTCATGCAGGGACACCTGGTGCACACCGACAGCCAAGGTGGGTCAGCAGCTTGCGTCCTTGGGGCACTGTCCACACCGTGCTTGGAGCTGTGCCTGACTTTCCAAGTCTCAGGTGCTTCTTACGCTGCTGCCTCGGATTGCAGTTCTTTAAGTAGCTGTTCACAGACCAAGGGAGGTTTGTGGACTTTCTGCTTATTCTTGTTCTCTGAGTGTGACCTTAATCTCTCTCTAGTTATACATGTGGATGCATCTTGCAGACTAACGTCTCCCTGGCCAAGTCAACTTGCACTAATTTAATCAATTTATGTAAAACAACATGACAGGACAGTCCACAAAATCCCCTGCCCTGTTAGTGCTGTTCGACATACTTGAAAGTGCTTTGACAATTGTATGAAAAATAGCAGACATGCAGTAATCCCTCAAGTTTCCGCCTGGATGCCAGGTCTTCTGCACACAGGGCTGGACAGACCAGATCCCATCCCGCAGAGTCAGGGTGTCAGTACAAAGGTCAGGGGGGCAGCAGTGCTAACAGACCCTGTTAGCTGAGTTTGGTTTTACAGAAGGAAGATTTGTGTTTTTTAAGGTGAGGCTTTTAGAAGAAGTAGGTCAGAGAGAGTTGGAAATGGTCGTGGGTGAGAAGCTTTAGAGCTGGTGAACTCTTCACCCCTAATGAAACTAACCGCAGGATACACGATCAGGCAGGTTGAGTTACCCACAGAATCATGACGTCAGACTGAGTGTAGTCCTAGCCCAGCTGCAGACAAGGTGATGAAGTTAGGAATATCCATTTGTAGCACTTTGTGCAGATGTGTGTTGGATGGTAAAAGGGGGTGCATCCCTGACACTGAAATCTTTCAGCTCTGCCTACAAGACCCTTTCTTCTTGGGCAGCTTTCTTAAGCTTATCTTACAGTTTGTTGTAACAGGTCAGCCAGTCTGTTCGTGTTCCTGAAGGTCTGAGAACTGCACCATTTTCACTGTTAGCAGTCCTTCCTTTCTGCAGTTTATGAACACAGTAATGCACACAGAACTTGGTGCAAAGTTATTAATACATCATCCTCTATTTATATGCTATATTTGCTGCTGTGTTGTCTGTAAAGATCTCTATGTCTTTCTTTGAAGTACTTGTTTCTGATGTGGTTGGATCCTTGGCTCGGGTCAAGGTGTAGGTAAGGGGGTTAAATAACGGGATGTTTTGCTAATAGAGTGTCTTATCCCAGCAGATCACTGGGGAATGCATTGCAGCCTCCACTGAAGGGTACAGTGAAAACTATTCTGAAATTTGTACATTTTGTATACCAGCAGACAAAGTCCAAGTTGCAAAGAAAAGCAACCCTGGACTTTGGAGTGATTGTGAACTTCTTTGTTTTGCTGTATCGATAAAAGCTGCCCCCCCACATCCCCTTCTCTGACCTGCAGCAAACAAAGCCAAGCTTTTTAGCTCTGTCTCTGGAATAGAAATGGACATCAGAAGCCGCATGTAAAATAACCAAACGAATATACAATTGCAAACTCAGATAATCTCTTTAGCCTGGTTTCCTCCAGTAAGCGTCGGCTCTCTGAATCTCTATTGAGAGACTTAGAAAGCACCCCTGGAGCTGTGCTGCAGGAAACTCGCTTCTCCTGACTTCCAGGCTGCATTTCTTTTTTTGTTTTTATTCTTTTCTCCCCATGCCTCCCGTCTTTGCCTCTTTCTCTATTTTTGTCCATGCAAACACTATAAAAGGCCTAAAAGTGGATAAGTGTCTGCTTCTAGTGTATTTAAGAGGGAGTACCGTGCAGAGAATCCCCCAAGACAGCTGCTTTGGTTCCAGGCCAAGCCAGCATTAGTGCTGGAGGGAATTAATTATAATATATTAATACATAAACATACAGTGTATTATGCATTTATCTCTTGAAAGGGTCTTGTTTATGCTTATTATTCTTTGCATTTGAATACTTTCACCTGAGGATCTCAGTGTGCTTTGTCTACCTTTAGGTACGTGCGAAAAAAGCAGCATGGGGATGGGCACCCGTATAAAGCCTCTGCTCTATTTTAATATCTTGGGAACATGCTGCATAGCAGATGTACATAGCGTACAGCTGTGAGCATGGGAAGGGGTTCCAGGGTATTGAATTACACTGCTGTGTGAGAACAGCATTGAAAGCATTGCTGGGATGCTAAGGCAGCATCTTTCAATTTCAGAATATAAAACAGAAGAGATACTAAGCTGTCAAATTAGAGAAATGGTTTATGGGATGCCTTAGTTCTTAATTGCAGATTTCCTTGCACTTTTATTACATTATCTGAATGTTTCTCTAGCATGCACTCAGACCGTTCTTGTCTCTCTTTTTTCATTTTGGTTATCTAATTATGGCAATTGATTTTAATACAACAAACAGACACTAAATATACTTGGTGAAGGCGATTCACAGGGACAGCTTCTCACTCTCCAGCACAAGCTGCTGCTCATGGGCCATTCTCCACACTGCACATACCTGTGAGATGCCCAGTCTTCCTGGTTTCCTCTGGAGGATTTCCTGCACTTTCTTCCCTACAGTTAGCAGTGCGCAGCGCTGGCCGAGCCCAAGGGTGCATTAAGGGTCCATGATGCTCACAGATGTGCACAGATGGCAAATGCTCTGCGTCACCTTCCCTGTGGCAGCACATGGCTCCCTGTGCTGTCAGCACTGCCTGAGAGAGGAGGGGCAGGAGGGGAAGGCGCTCAGCAGACCCTGCATGCTCACTGACCCTTCCTGTATCGCGTCCCCTCTGCATTCTGATGGATCCATCAGAAAGGATGTGCGGGCAAAGCTGAACCCTGAGTCCAAGCCGTTTCCTGGGGCAGTGTGGCAGCGAGGCGAGCTGCTGCCATCCCCAGCCCCAGCAGCAGGGCTGGCGGCCTTCCTCATCTTCTGGGGAGCAGATTTCTGGTGACCAGGTTTCACCAGGCCTTGGTTTGCATGTGTGTGTTCCTCTGTGCAACCCCACCAAGGAGGGCGAGACCGCATGGCATCGCGCCACGGCATCGTAGCACCGCGGAACTGCAGCACTGCAGCACCGCGGAACTGCAGCATCGCAGCACCGTGGCACTGCTCGTGCTGGCAGCAGCCCTCTGCAGAAGCAGCTCCGCTCCTCTCGCTGGCCCCGTTCACAGTGTCCATGCTGCTATCCAGTGCTGCTGGGAAAAAATGTCACCACTGCACGCAGCTTAGGCGCACAGCTCCTCAGCAGCAACGCAGCCCTGGGGAGGCTCAGCTCTCTAGGAGCCTTCCACGCTGCTTCCCCAAGGCCAGACCATCACTGATGCTGTGGTTTATGGGCTTTCTGCAAGAGGTGACTCTTCTCAGGCCTTCTTACTTGTCCCAGACATGTTGGCAGTTAGCCGTGCTTCTAGCTGAGCTGGACTGACTTGTCTAAAGTTTTTGGTGCTCATGAAAACCAGCTTCTGTGCATGGGAATGCTAGATTTCTTAAAGCCTCAGGAATACAAAAGCCAAAGTAGTTGGGAATTCAGCACTGCATTTGTTGCAGCTCCCACTAACTCCATGGAAAGCCGTTGTCTGCACAGTATCTTCTTCCAGGGGGTCATGGTTGCAAATGGATGCCATTATTATGGAGTCTTTTCATTCCAAGCAAAAAGGACAGGATCTCTCTCCATCACCACCCCCTAGGCCCTACTTCCTTCAAAGAAATAAAAACCAAGACCCCAGGCAAGTCAATTAAGCATTGTATGGACCTGTCAGACAGATAAGAAAGGGACTCTCTGGCCATAGAGAGGCCAAAAGGGGGGAACGAATCCCAGAGGGTCTCTTGAGCAGATAATAAATAGTCTTTATCTGGGAAGTGTGTCTGTGTGTGTTTTTTAAGGAGGTGTGATGCAACCTCCCAGACTTGCCTTCTTTGTTGGGCGGACATTCACTTTATTAAAAGCCTCCAAGGGAATGTTAATTGGCCTGTGGAGGGGAGAATCATTACTTCATCTTCTTTCTCCATCCAAGTACATGCACACATGTGCACAAATCCACACGCTTTCTTTTACAGCAGAGGAAGCAGTGGCGGCAAGGTTTTGGCAAGGCCTTGTTTCCCCCAGTGTGACTGCTCACATGTCCCAGCTTGGCAGAGGAACAACAAGTCAATGTGGTGCTTTGCTTTGTTCCTTCCAAAGAGCAGTTTAACTCCCTTTGAGCACTCTGGGCCCACGGGAGAGCCTCGAGCCAGGTCCCCAAATGGCATATGGCATGGCAGTGGGGCATGGGGAGCTTGGCTAACAAGAACTCTTTGGCTTTATTTGTCTGAATGCTGTTTTTTTATAGGTTTGTTTTTTTTTTTTAATATTTTATTACCCACATTTGAGAGTGGAAAGCAGTGAAGTGAGCTTACACCGAGCAGTGAGAGGGTTCTCAGATCTAGAAAACCTTTTATTCTTTTTCATTCTTCTTGCAGCCATTGCAAGATGAATGAACACAGCCCTTCTCAGATACTAGTCCAAATCTATACTTATCACAGCATAAACTAACATCCTCCCATCACCTGTGTTTTTCTTTCCTCTTGTCACTCAGAGAGCTAAGGGCAGTTTCTCAGGAGCACTCTATTGCTGTTTGGTTGTTGTCTTCTTGTCCTGCTGTGGAAGGTCTGTTTCGTTCATTTGAGACATGGTTTCAAAAGTCCTATGCCCTTTTCTTCTTAAGCAATGTACCAGTCATCCTCAGGACTCCAGCTTTTCTAAAAGCTGTATAGTTTCAAAATAATGTGATTTTTTTCCTAGGTGTCTCATGCATTATCTGTTATGACAGTTTGTAGAAACAAACATCAAGATACAGATAACAGCTGAAACGAAAATACTCCGCCAAGGTAGAGAATGTACGCGAAGCCAAATGTAAAAGGAACTGTGTGGCAGCCAACTCTGTGTGCAGTGATAGGCAGAGGTGCATGTGGGGATATGAGCATACAATTTGCAAACATAACTGAATTTCCTCTAGCATTTTCCATAATGTCCCTGTTTCTGAAGGTGCTTAAATTCATTGATGTGTATTCCTACTAATTTTAATCAGTGTGTCATTGGACTATCACAGCCAATAACGGCACGGCATCTAACTTCAAGGACTCTATATTGTTAACAGAGGGACAAGCTTCTGTTTAACATACTGTGGGTCACGGTCCAGGGAGCCTTGGTATCCTTTGACTAGCTGTGAAGCCTGTTCTCCCATCACAAGCAATTAAATAAATGGCTACATTTGTATGCTGTGCATGGCCTAATACAGGAGTACCCGTCTACCAACATCTGAGTATAGCATCTAGGTCTCTGCAAAGCTGAGAAGAAAAGTAAGGGCTGTTCATTTCCCCAGAATTACATTTAAAAGGAATGAAAGCATGCCAGGCTCTTAGGGGAGGTAGCACAGCTGCCCTATATTGCATTCTGGAATGTCTTTAAAAAGTGACCTTTTCAAAGGGTGTTCTTGTGCTCCAGACTTGTACCCATTTTTGCTCCTAGATATTCAACCATGAGTGTGATCCTACTTCATAATTGAAAGAGTAGAGCTATTGAATTGCTAACAAGGACATCCATTCTGAAAAATGGTCGTTAGCTACTGGAATTTTAAACAAAATATTAGAGCTTTTGTAGAGGTCTCCTCAATTGAGAGGTCTTCTCAATTACTCTGCTTTCATTCTCTTGATTCTGTCATGATTTCCGGCACTGGCACAACCTTTGAAAGTAGGCAAGACATAAATCTGTATAATAAATAAGTGGGAAAGAAAACTTAGGAAAACAGAAGGAAAACTCAGAAAACCCTACCATTTAAGCTTCATTTATTCATCCAGGTATAAGCCTCACATGGTTTCTTTGCAACTTCTCCAGGTAAGGAAGGTAACACCTTTTTAACTGATGCAAGGTTCCTTTGGTGTTACTGCCTGTTCTTCTACAGTCCACATGGATGCTTTAGTCTTGTCCATCTCAGGTCTGTGCCCCCAGCAGCGTAAGAAACTGCACGGAACGGGTCCTTATCTGATCGATGCCACACACACTGTGCATTGCTGCTGAATGCTGTCTTTGTGTGTCACATTTGAACTATCCCTTAGAGACCCAAGCAGATTTTAGTATAGCTTAGTTGGTTAGCACCTGATATAAAACAAGGAGGAAAGGTTAATGTACATTTGTTTTGCAAAATGCTGGGATTAATCAGCCATTTGCCTGTGGCTAACCCTGCTCTTGACATATTTGTTGTCTGAATTCCATTTTTAGGCAGTTCTCTTGTAGTGCCTGTATGAACTACAATAAACACTGCACTTCTCATGCATCATGAGTAGATGAGAGTAAGTATCTTAAAATTGCATGTAACTTGTTTGTAGTGGGGTTATTAAGTTTGTTCCACTGGAGTGTGATGTTTGACACACCAAACTGTCAAAATTTTTTACAAAATTCTGACAACTTAAATAATCCTGACTATGGCTGTAACAAGCAATTATTAAACCATTTTTCAGTCTCATGGGTCAATGGAGAGGAAAAATAATGTAAGAAACTAGGGCCAACTTTTCTGGAGTCAGCAGCAAAATTGCTGCTTTGGCTTCTCCAGGCATATTTCCATGGAATAGAGCTGTCTCAGAGGTTGCTCTTTTTCTTCTCTGTTGGACTACGAGGTCAACAGAAACATTCCTTTCCACAGTGCTTGCAAATCAAATAACTTCAGTCAATCAACAGATTGAGTCTGCTGATACATAGTTAATGAAATGCATTAGGATGCTAATCTCTTGCCCAATAAAAACCTGAGATTAGCCTGCAAATCAAATTGGCTAGAATGATTTAGCTCTTTCCAAAAAGCACACTGCAGAAAGCACGCTGGTTTTGGTACAGGCCTCATCTTCAAAACAAGGGCTGTCTAGGAGGAGAAAAGCAAGGAGAAGAGAAGGGAAGATGTGATGCTTGCTTCATAGGTATATTGACAGGAGTTGCTCAGGGAAGATTTGCACACAGCCTAATGAATGGTGGCGTGCTGTCAGTGTGGCTCATCCTTCATCTTGAGTTAAGTCATCTTGCTTACATTATTTAAAAGAGAAGAGGAGCTAGCATAGAGGTGTGTAATAGCTGTTTTGCTATCATGGAAGAGTTGTTGAGCGTTCAAGTGGCGGGACAGAACAAAAGGGTCTGTAAAATGAATCTTTCAGCTCTGGTATGTGTCAGTGTGAGTAAAGAGGAACACTTTCAGTGTGCAGGAAGTTTGCTTGGAACCATGTTTGCCAAGAGTGGAAGCGGTCAGGAATCATGCTAGGTAATAGTTAGGCAATTTGTCATCTATTTATGCTTTTAGAAGTATATTTTTGTAAAATACAGGAGTTAACAGAAGGTGATTCTAATGACTCAAATCTGCCGTTTTCTCCCTTCCATCCCTTTGAGGAGAGCCCATCAAACACTAGTAATTCTAATCTTTTACAAGTATCTAATGGCTCCTAGCCAAGAAAGGTTTTAAGAAATAAATAGGAGCTCTTAATGCAGTGAATTTCAGTTTTGCCTAATCTGTGCAAATTGATGAATTAAATCCCTTTGCATCTCAAACCCACTTTGGTGATTTGCATGGTGATTATTTTGGTTTTCATAAATTGTCCCCAATCATTTCCTGTCATTTCTTGAGAGCAGATGTCTAATCTCCCCAGGAATATGTGTGTGTAGTAGTTACATATTGTTTAAAATTTGCTTGTACATATTCAGGTGTTGTACAGTCATAGATAGTGTATGTAGATGCAGGCAGGACACTGGATTTCTCAGCTGGGCCCAATGAGTGTGCCTGTAGTACCTCCTCATGCGTCCTCTTCAGTAAGAAGTGTATTTTGAGACAGAGTGAACATGATTCAACAAGCAGCTGCCCTGCACTTCGTGAAAGTGGAAGCTCGTTGCTGCGTATGAATCTTTTAGTATACTCACTATATGTAAAAAAATATTGTAGCAAACTCTATTTTCTGTGTAAGTTGTAAGACTACGTATTACAACTGAGTTGCTGGCATGGGGTGCACTGAGCTGAAAAGCCAGGAAACATCTGCCTGGTTTCTGTTTCTGTCCCAAGCTGTGGTTCTATTCAGTGCAAGCCACCGCTCTGCTCAGAGCTTACCTGAAACACAACTGCTAAGCTGCAGCTTCTGCCACCTTCTGTGGCCTTCACACTGAAGTCTTGACATGTCAGTATGCCCTTTGCTGTGGTTTCTCTCAGTATGAAATGAGCTGTAGAACATCCCTTTATTTGAGAGCTTCTATTTTACTCAGTTTGGCACATACTGGCACAGAAGGGAAGCACTAGTGATACATGCGATGTTTTGGAGCATGATGGTTATAACATGCCATGGCAGTCAGCTATTTGTTCTGGCTTCAGGACTTGTAGTCGCTCATTTGTGTTATAAGAAGAATGTGACTAGTCTGACATGTAGCTGTTCCTGCTTTAAAAATAGCAGCCATGACTACCAGCTCTGGTATTACTGTTACGGTATCTTTAGCCTTAATACTTGTCTTTTCTGTTTTCATTCCCATATACTGTTCTCATGATTATCTGCAATGACTCTTGTTTACAGAAATGATACATGTATGTTTTGTAGATAAATGGTTTTAGATATGAATATAGCTAGAGATATACATCTTGTGTGAATTTCTGTCTCTGTGCATGCTTTGTATGGTCATATGAACGAGGAAGTGCTTTAATCCCTGCTCTCTAGCAAGTAGAGCAGTTGGAGAAGCTAATGATAATTGCAAGGACAAAAAAGAGTATTCAGAGAAAAGATTAGAATCAGGCTTCTGCTCCCTGTGCTTTTACCAGAATTGCTGAAAGCACAGAAGGTCATCCAGTCCACCCTGCTGCCCCAGGAAGGATCAGTGTGAACTGACCTGCTCCTCTGATGGAAATCTGTCTAACAGCTTCTTACATCCTCTAGTGGAGGAGCTTCCTGAGGCCTTGTGGGTGGTCACTGTGGCCACTGTCTTGCCCTTCAGTGGGAGTCACATTGCCCTGCACCAGATATCATAGCAAACCTCTGTAATAGGGAGAAAGTGGGAGCTGTGTGAAGGTCTGTGCTTTGGTGTGCAGCCCTGCAGCTTTAATAAACTCCTTCTGTGTTGAGATGGGCCATCGTATTTCTGTGTCTTCTCTGATCAGAGTCTTTTGGGTATCAGTTTTAGCAGTTCTGAGCCTGGTTTTTAGTCTAGAAAAGGAATGCAGTACTACAGCTAGTGGAGTTTGCCCAAAATTCTGCTGCCTCCTAGTAGATGTTTATAATATAATTATCCCGATAATTTGCTTGGACTCACAGGAAACGCATGTAAAGGGAAATACAACTGAACTGTACTGAGGGGAGAAACACAGCTCTCGTGGCTGGAAAAACCTAGAAAATTGAGAAGTAGGCTACACTTTCATTTGATATCTTTTGGTTGACAAGCTGGAACTAAATGACATAATTTAATTTTATAACTCCCTTTGGTCCCTTGCTGGGGTAGGGGCCATCCTGGCCCTGTGGCACAGTAGGAGTGATTTCTGGGAGCATCCCCCATGCAGCACATTGGAGATGGGAAAAGCCAAAGCCCAGTGGAGAAATCTACACAGAAGTGCACTGGGCAGCTGGCAGAAGCTGGGTTTTGTGGAAGAGGTGATGTGAAAGGGGCTAGAGATGCTCGGGGATGTGCTGAGGCCCAGTGCTGCAGCACGGCAGCCCTCAGCCCAGCCCCTGCTGCTGTGCGGCTGTCCAAGCTGCTCTGCCAGGCCAGGCCTGGGCTGAGGGTCAGCTCTGCATCTCTCCTGCACTCCCTGGGGCCATCAGCACCTCTGGGCATGAGGAGATGTTTGTCACCGCGTCAGCCCCATGGTTATGTGGGTGGCTTTGGAGCTGAAGCCACGCAAACTGCAGTCTTGCTGGTGGCGCAGGTTCTCATCACAACCTGGGAAATTTCACCAACTCATTCTTTTCTTAATATGTAAAATGAGGCAAAGAGTAGTACAATTCCACAAGGCTGGAGGTTGTTCCCTGCTGTCCCCTCCATCCTCCTCAGCCTCCCGCAGCTGCTGGGGTTGGCGTAGGAGGGAAGGCTGGAGCAGGACGGTGCCCAGGGTTCGCTACTTTGGGGGTTATTTTTACCTGGGCCAAGTTGCCTGGTCAAGCCTGGCATTCAGCCCCATCAAACAGCTGTTCTGGCACAGCCAAGGGGGATGTCTGGGGGCTGGAAATGAGCAGCACAGGGTGGGGGTGATGCTGGCTCTCCTTCAGTGCCAGGAATGAAGGTCGTTCCTCCGCCTAAATGCAGTATGGCTGAGAAGTGCTGCTTCTCATCTGTGTAGGTTCCTTAAGGGGAGCAGAACAGTTTTCCCTGCAGTCCCTCAGCAGAGGGTTTCCTCATCGACAAGAAGCAGCCCTTTTAGGAACATTAGCTGAGCTGTTAGGATGATGAGGATGCATGTAGGTCAAAACGGTCATTACTTTGCATGTCCTCATTCCTTTGCATCTCTCCTGGCCTCACCAGTTACCATCCACCACGTCGTGTAAGGCTTTGTTTTTTAACATGGATATCTGTTGCCTAGGGACTGGATTAGGAGTGCCCCAGTTTAAGTGGGATGCTGGTGAGTCTCTGGGTAGAAGCTGCTAACAAGGCTGGCCACTAAGCTGCGACCTTGGCAAGGGAGCCTGGCACTTTGCTGTCATCCCCGGCCCTGGGCTGCCCTCCTCGTGTGTGTAATCCTAGAGGTTGCGTGCTTTCCATGGGAGAGATTCCAGCTGGCCTTTGAAGTTACCTCAAAAATATTTATAGAGGATGAGTCGACTCTGTTATACAGTAAGTGTTACATTTTCTCAGAATCAAAGTGCAAATTGTATCTTTGTGGATGTGTGCCGAGTCATGAGCATCAGAGCTGGTCTCAAAATACATGCTGCTCATGAGGCTTTTTATTAACATTGTTAAGTGGTGAAATGTCAATTTAGTGTAAGATCTTTTTAAGCCTTCTGTATGAGGAGGTTCTTTCCACCTGTGATGTACTTGCCAATGTTTATAATACCACAGCGCCCAGCAATTATACTGAAAGATTGGAGGCTACATTTGTAGTGCAGAGTGCTGTTAAAGCAGCTGGTACCAATATCCTGAGTATTACGAGGGAGGAGAATATTATGTACAGGGACATTTTTTACTGGATTTCTCAATTTGCAAGAATGAAATGCAAGTTAATGAAACCTTGTTGCAAATCTTTGCAGTATTTTGAAGCCCAGCCTTCCCCACAGTTGCCACCCAGTAGTCCAAGATGAAAGTGTGGCTTTCGTGATCAGAGCAGGATGTTAAATCCACAGGTAGGAGATCCATTGTGGTGCTATGCAGCATGTGCTCTACACAGAGTGAAATTTGTGGTCTGAGAATGAGAAGTATCATATCTTTCAAAGGCAACTATGTAAGACTGGCTCTTGAGCCAGACCTTACATTGTGACAGCCTGGATTTTTGCTCCCACCTTGCATTTGGCAGTGAAAGCTGTACCCCTTAAAGGCAGGCTGCAAGCCTGCAGCCAACAGAGAAGCCCTTGCCACAGAGCTGAGCTGGAAATCAGGCTGTTTGGATGCAAGGCCACATGTTCATAGAGATGCAAGAGGAGTTTCTTGGGGATAAGTGCATTTTTCAACCTGTACGGAACAGTCTCTCCTGCTTCCTCTCACAATTATTATCTGGATTCATAATTAGCCGAGTGCAGCTTTTAAATTGATAACAGAGTGGATTTTCCTGTGGCTGAAGCATTGCTGTCTCCTTCTGTCAGCACATTTGATGGTGAGCTATCACTTAGTTTCATTTGAGAGATTTCCCTTGCTTAGCTGTTTAAAAGCATTACTTTATGAGGCCGCAAGATCTTACAAAACCATTTGTCTGACATTTCTCAAACCATTTGCTTCCTGTTGATAGTAAACTGATGTAGAAGTGCCTGAGTTACCATAAACTCTTGCCTCCTCATGTACAACTGGTCTGCGTGAGAGCGGATTTGCCTTAAAGTCACTGGGACTGTGTGACAAGTACATTCTTTTTCTTATTCTTTTTATTATTTTATACAGAGAAGAGCAAAACCAGGCCAAATCTCAGTTTATATCCTCTCACAAAAGGGTGCTGTGTCATTTCTGTATTTGCCAACATTCAGCGGTGGATAAATACAGATGAGAACCAGCTTGCCACAGAGAGCACTCAGATCCTGCAGAACTAATGTGGGGAGAAACAGGCAAGCAGTGACTGAAGCAGAGGGTACACTTACCCTGTTAGCATTTGCTTAGAATACAGACATATGAAGAAATAAACTGTCAGAGAGATCAGTCAGTGCCTAACACTGGAAAGTACAAAAGCAATGCACACAAGCATCATGGGCAAAATAGTTCTATAGGGATGACAAGGTGGCAAGGCAGCTCTGAAAAGTTGGCCTGAGAGAGCAAGAGTGCAACCACCTGTGCTGCATGCCCAGAGCTGGTCCCAAAGGGAGCATGGGTGTGATGCCGCTGTACAAAAGATCCCAGAAAGGACCCCGCGCTGTGATGCATGGGGGTAAGAAGTGCTCCAGGCTGGGGAGTGCCTTGGCCTGCCTCCTGCCTAGGCTGAATCCGCGGGCACTGCAGGAACAGCACAGGGCTCCACAGGGGCACAGAGAGATGGCTGCACTGCTATGCTCCTGTTCTGGGGGAAAATACCTGGCTGGATGGGAAGTAAAAGTATTCCTAGGAAGTAAAAGAGTCACAGACCTGGCCACATTTGTGTCAGCAATGAGTCTTTTACCTTAAGGCTAAATAATGAAGCCAACAAGGGATGCCAGAGCCAAAGCAAAGACCCGTGGTGGATGTTGTTTCCAGTAGACGTTGCTTGCTGGAGCAAGGCCACTGAACTGGCATATTCCCAGCATCTCTTTATCTCCTTCTGTGGAGTGAGCAGCAGGGGAAAGGAAGCAAAGAGGCTGAGCATTGTCCCAGAGGCAGGGTGCTGAGGCAGGGCTTCCTGAGCACACACTCTGAGGGGTGCATTGGGAGGCCAAGGGCAGCCATACTGCACCAAACCAAACCCACCTTCACCTCACACCTCTCAGAGCTGGTGCTGAGGGCTGGCTGGCAGCGTGTCATGTGTGTGGTACCTGCCCCTAGCTCCCTGCCAGCCTCCCAGAGCCCTTTTCTTCCTTGTTTTCTCTCTTGTGTGTTCAGAAAAAAATAGGACTTTTTGTAGATTCTTATGCAGTCTTAGTTATTCACAAAGAAATATTGGAGACATATCAATTTTTCATGGGAACAAGATAGGAAAGGCTTTGAATTTTGCATACCATGTGGGCTAAAAGGGCAACAATATGATGCATTTTAATACATGTGTTTTGAGTTTCTTCTTACAAAAAGTATCAAGTAAGCAACATGAAAGTGTGCCAAGGCTACTTCTGAAGCTTGCAAAATAGATAAAAGCCAAGAATTTAAAGCATTTGATTAAAAATGAACCCAGAAGTTTTTTGAAGCTCAACACTTTGCTCTGCAAGCTCAGGAATATTCATTAACTTCCCACTGAAGACTGCTGAATAGCTGGATCCAATTTCTGAAGAGATAATCATGAAGAAATTAGATTAATAATCTTCGAGTGGAGCGGCTGAGGATCAGTTGTGGCAAGCTCTTTTATATGTAGCATGTTGTTAGCTGTTCTCCATGTGAAGATGGTTACTGCAGTCCCACGAGGCACAAGGCTGTATCTCAGCGATGCAGATAGCAGTTCTCCTGGGCTGTGAGCACAGCATGGCACAGATAAGCAAGATTGCTGCTGGCTCTCTTTTCTCCTTCTTTCCCATCTCCCTATTCTGAACACATCGTCTCTGTGACATACGTGCATATTCGCTCCAAGAAAATCACTGCCCTTTCAGTATCAAAGCCAGCATGTCTCTGACATACCAATCGATGCAAAAAGCTCCTGCTGGCCCAAGTGAAGATTAAGTGCTTTTGTGCAGTGCTTTATTGTAATACAGAGAGGTAAATGTGAAGAATGACCTGTCCCTCCTAAGGCACAGCTGCAAATAAAGTCATGTTTTGTGCTGGCGTCACTCCTCTCACTGAATTAACTGGTACAGCTCCACTGAGGCCAGCAGAGGCTGCCTTGGGCCAGGCAGAGCACCCCTGGAGGCTGCATTGGGCTGCCTTTGCCCCAGCCTTAGTTTTCACTCACTTCAAGCAAGTAGGACAGAAAGAGCCATGGATCTTCTCACATTCTCAGGTGGGTTCCAGTCACCCCTCTGAAAAGCCCAGCACTGCTCTTGCCTCCAGCAAGCAGCTCCTGCGGGGGTATGCATTCCCCTCCACGGCACTGGAGCTGATAGCCAATAGCACATGCCCACTGAAAAGGGTTGTATGTTGACCCCTGTGCTGTAACTACATTCAGAGGAACCAAATACTGTACTGCAAACAGATGCAGGGGCCATACTGGTGATTTCCCTGCTGTGTTCATGTTCTGGTAGCTTTCTCCCAGATACAGAACAAGCTAGTAGAATAGTAAATGCAAGGTGAGAATTACAGCATGGCCGTTTGTGCACAGGGGAGCACTGCCATGGTGTGTGGGTGTCCTTCAGCAACCTGATCGTTCCCTGCTTTCCTTCTCAGCTCTCATCCTCCCACCTCTAGATTACTTCCCACTCACACAAATTGATGCAGAACTACCTGGTGAAACTCATCCTGGTTTTCACTCATTCTGTTTCACAATTAGCGAAACGATAATCTTGTTCTTCACCTTCCCTGTGCAGCATATGTCCCTATGTACTCGCTTAAAGGCTTTCTACCCCAAATGGAAATTAGTCTGTGATAAGCTCAGGTGTTTCTCTGGGTCAGGGTTCAGAGCAATTCCCTCTTTTTCCCTCTTACTGTTCCCTGCTGACCCCTGAGGCTGACAGAGCAGGACAGCAGAGCAGGAGAGGCCACGCCTGCCTTTTGGCGGTGCTGGAAGCCAGCTAGGTCCTTAAAGCTGTCGGTATTTTGCAGCCCTGAAAGGAACATCTGAATGAACTGACAGAGCTAGGTAAAGAAACAGAGGGCCTGTTCGTTTTCCTTTTTACTTAAACTATCAGTACATGCTTAAAATACAATGCTGTTGCCTGGTATTTCCAGCTTAGACAGAATATGGTTGTTTCTTGGGTTACAAAACTGAATTCCAGAAAGAATTAATGCTTCTGGCAAAGTGGACTGCATTCCAGGGCATGATTTCATCTAGTAACTAGTCCAAGAGAGTCAATATTGGCTAATATGACCATGACTACATGTATTTCTCATTAATTTTCATCAAAACTCTCCAGAAAATTCATGATTCAGTGCCAGCAGATCACTCTTCCTTTCCACGTATTTTGTAGTGTCATCATTCACTAACCCCAAAAGTCTTTCTAAGGAAAGTAGTAATGCAGCATACTCAGCTCCTCTCATTGCCCGCTGCAAAGATACAGGAAGAGGCAGGTGGAAGTCCTGCAGCAAGCAGATGGGAGGCTCTTTCTCTCAAATTCCCTCCTAATGGCTTTTGTGACTCCTCACCACCTTCTCGTTCCACTGGCCGCATCACAGCCTAGATCTGCTGCATGGCATTCCCTAGCAGTAGTCATGTCGTGCAGATTTGGACTGTCCCATCACCCTGTATAGATGGTGCATCCCATGGATGATACAGCCTGCGTGGGTTTATCCTGTGTGTGAAGCAAGAGGTGCATGATGCGCCCTAGTTTGTTGGAGATGATAAGAGGAGAGTCCATATCCTGGAAAAATCCATGAAAATAGGTGCCACCCCCTGAATTCTGCTGGTGATGAAGTGCGTGTCATAGTGCTCCATGAAACAGCTAAACAAGTTCGGTGTCCTCCACCCCTAGAGATGATTCAGTGCTGTCCTTCTGCAGGGAGCAGTTAGCAATGGTGCTGCACACACAGTATCTCCCCATACTCCAGCAGTACGCTGCTCTGTGGGAGCTGGCCTGCAGGGCTGGGAGACAGTCTGCTGGCCTTTGCTGAACACCAGCTCCTGCAGACAGCAGCGGGGCAGGTGCCAAGCTCAGCAGAACCACCACTTCAGCTGGCTGCACTGGTCGAGCTGTGGTAGTTAGCATTTGCACCTTTCAAAGAGATCTGTCTGTGTAGGGTACAGCCTGCTGGAGGGGTTCCGCGTTTCTGGATGCTGCAGGTACATCAGACCTCTTGAGTTCCTTCAGCAGATGTAGATCAGGTGACTCAGTTGCCTTCATTCCCTCTCCAAAATCCTAAGATTTTGAATTCTGAGGATCCTTTTCCTGCTTGTTTGCATTGAAAGACAAGGCCCTAGGTATGGAGGCCAGGCTGGGCTGCAGCTCTAAGGATGCAAAAGTGCTTCAGCTGCTTGGAGCAATGCTGAACTGCCGAGCCACAGATCAGCTTTAGAAATCCCCTCCTTATTCTGCCCGTCTGTTTCTTCGGTCTGCTTTCTTCTTCTGGGAGAGGGGGGCTAAAGTCAAAATCAGAGCTGCTCAGATGCGGTTCTTGGGGCGTGATTTAAGGCAGAAGATATCCCCTTATGTTCTGTAATTAAATGCATGTGACTGGCAGAAAAGCATGTTGTCCAGCTGTGCTGAAGAACTAGGTATCAGAAATAAGAAGTGCACAATAAAGAGCTGTGAGTCACTCTTAAGTTAATAGTACATTCACAAGCATTTTACAAATGGAGCGGTGGGAGATAAAAAGGTACATTCGTGTAATTGGTCACTACGCTTAGTTCACCTGCAAGAAGTAGTGATCCCAATCCCACAGTGCTTGCTCTACCTCCAAATTCCTGTCAGTGCTTTCCTACTTATTTATCTTAGCTGTTCTGGAAACTCTGTAGTATGGCAAATCATCCTATGCAGGTAGCTTGTGTGAGATTCCTTGCAGCCAAAGGTCAGACACGGGTCTGGATTTGGGTTTTGATCTTTACATGAGCAAAACCTGCCTTTTGCTTAAAGACAGTGTCATTTGTCTTGTTTCTACATCTCAGAATTTCAGATGTGTGTAGAGTCAGTTTTGCTATTTGTGGATTGATCGATGGCCGTTCAGTTTGTGTAGATCTACTGAAACACCAAAATTAGGTGAGTCCTCACCCCAGCCCCCAGGAGGGAGCCAAAGTGTGCAGGATCCACAGAAACCGTGAGCATGAGCACAATTCAGGCTTTGGCATTATCCCTCGCGGCTGCCTTTCCCCGGATGCACTTAGATTTTGCCTTTTATTTGCCATCATTCTGAAACTAATTTGGAAGGTAATGATTAAATACTGTCAGAAAGCATGCAGAGGAAGAGGAAAGACCTCTCTAATTGTGTTTTGACATTTTTGACATTAGCAATTCTTTTGAAGGAGGGAGAAAAAGGAAACAAAACAAAGTCTGTTCTGTCAGGATTTTCTGCTTTTTGTTCTCTTTGGATAAGAAAAATCAAGTTGTAGTGAAGCTAATGCTATGTGCAGAACCAAAGCTTGCTTCCCAAGAAAGAGTTTTCATGTGCTCAGCTTCCATCCAAAGGCAGTTTTGCAGGAATTTGTGCTCCTGTCAAACAAGCTGTCAACGGTTTACGGGCGTTTGGCCCAGTTCCGTGACAAAGGGGACGGGGGATCCACGGGCCCACGCCCTGTGAAAAGGGAAAAGGGGAAAAGGGTAAGGAGATGGCCCTGAGAGCAAAGAACAGCGGCAACAATCTGAGGAGAAACAAACTAATTTACTAAATAAAATATCGGAATGCAAAACAACACACTATAATACAATATAATTACAATTTAAGCTGATAAATCCAATACAGAGAGAGAGAGTGTCCCAAAATCAAGGTAGGCCTTACTCTACTACCAACAATAAGACGGCTGGAGAGTGAGGTGCTGCCAAGACGAGAGACGGGCGGAAAAGGGGACGAGGTCTCGTGATCTGCAAGTTTTTATACTGCGAGCTTTTATCTTTTCCCTCCGGCTGGAAAATGGTAACAGAGGAGAAAAGTACCGTGGGGACTGTAGTAGTCCTTCTCTTCTGAGAACCAGGTACATTCACTACATGATGTTATGATGTGGAATACCAACAACCGAAAATCACAAAACCATGACACAAGCGAAGTCTTTGTAAGTGAAATGGCACTTGAGCTTTCGCAGGACCTCAGTACTTTGCACTATCTCAATTGACTTCAGAGATGCGCTGCTAGGATTTGCTTAAGGTGTAAGTATGTCCTAACCCAGCAAGAGGCCAACCCTGCATACAGGTTTTGCTGTACCGAGTAAAGAGCCATTAGCAAATGGAATACCACCTCTCCTTTTGTACCCAAAAACATTGAATTGGCTCTTGAAGGGACCTGTATACCTTCAACCTATAGACCTGCAATATGGAGAACATACTAAGGAGTTATTTCTGTTATTAGCATTTGTTACTGGTTTCAAAGATACTTTCTAAATATCGAACTCAAATCATAATACAGGAGCCCTAACTAACAACAGAATCGTTGTACAGTCATTGTTAATGTATAGTCTTACATGCTTTGGAAGCATTCCTCCAGATTTTAATGACTTCACACACAGGGCAAGTAAGGCCAACAGCAAGTCTAACACCCACTTCTATAGAAGCAGGGTTATTTTTTAAATCTCACCATTTTTATTATTATTTTTTTGAAAAGAAAATAAAACATTTTCAATCTTTTCCAGAAAGAGCTGAGGTTGGAAAGGACCTCTGGAGATCATCTGATCTTTTCTTACATTTACCTCCCAAACTGTAGGAGCAAGATTATATTCCTGCCCTATAACAGTTGAAATCCCATTTTGTCAGCATGTCATTCTGCAAAAATAAACAGAAGCAGTGGAACACAAAATCCGGTGGGGACTGTGCTTTGTTCTCCCTCCTGGTGCCCCACTGGAGCTGGTGGTCCGATGTCAGTAGCTTTAGGAAGGATCCAAAGCCACAGTCTCTCCTGTGAATCAGTGCATAGCTCTGAGCTGGGCACAGGGAAACATTACAGAAGTCTCGAGTCCACCACAGGAACTTCTTGAGAGATGCCACCACAAAGCAGATTCTTCTCCCCTCCAGCATGCCTAAGGGCTCACAGCACAGATTCTTTCCTGTAGTCATTAGGAGGATTTTCTCCTACTGCCTGGTAAGCATTAATGCTGCTTCTTTCTTGGGTTTGGCAGGTAAATGAAAGCACAAACTTCCAATATTTTTTTTCCAAATTACATTAAAATGTCTACATTTCCAAATGACTAATAAAAACTGAAATCTCCTGGGAGACCTAGGGCTTTTCCCTGGGATTATCCCCAAATGAAAAAGCCATTACTGTTTGAATACCTTTTAAAATTTTGACTGAAAGTTAAGTGTGCAAGTTATTTTGAAGGGCCTCTCTGTGTAGTTGTGGAGAAAGTGAGTTGAAAGGAATGAGAGACCGAGTTTGAGCAGAACTGAAGACTTGTGGGATTTCCCACAAGAGGGTTCTGGGAGGAATCTGAACTCCTCCTCACGTGGTGGTTGTGGGATGTGGTTTTGGAAAGGACTCACGAAATGATGAATGTACATTCAGATGGCATAGCTTCTGGCACTTCTGCTTGGCAAACAGCATTTTAGAGTCAATCAACTTTTCAAAGCGGAGTGGGGAAAAAAAAACCCACAGATTTTGCTAATAAGCTGTGAGTAGTTTTCTGAACCCCGGGAGCCGCAGGCTCACCCTGTTTCCCTTCATGTCTACCCGTCCTGCCAGTCATAATGAATGAGATCATTTTGCGCCTTGACTTGCATGGAAATGAAGTTAGTCGACTGCATAGCTGTTTGGAGCCCACCATCTGCATAACATTTACAGTTGTTTCCAATCACCTGCAAACTCAACTGTCCACAAATTGATGTTCGTACTTAATTTAATTGGCTGGAGTTTGTCCCCCAAAATGTAATCCCACAGAATTGAAAAAACTGAGTTAATATGGAACATGGCACAATTAACAGTTTTGCAGCTCCTTAAGTACAGCAGCACGAAGTGCAGGTGATGCTCTATCAGGTCCCTGCTTCGCTCTGATTAAGGCAGAACTTTAAAGCCTCTCTCACTGTTGTGAAACTTAGCCCTGTCACTCACTGGGAAACTTCCTTCTGAAGTTTGAGTGTCTTTGTTGTTTGGTTTTTGGAGGTTGCTTTGTTGTTGTTGTTTTTTAATGGGAGCCTTTTTATTTCTTTTATGCCTGTGGATCCCTACATCCCTGGTGCTTTGCTGACATCCCCCACCCCGTGAGCTCTCCTCAGCAGCACATGGCTTTCTCCCTGCTGAATGCAAACAAACAGCACTTCAGTGCATTGGTGGTGATGGGATATTCTAAGAAAAGGGGCTGGGACAGACTTCTTCTGTAGTAAAGGAGCAGGCAGCTTCTCTTGCTTGTCATCTCCTGTTCAGATCTTAAGAACAATTTGGCATTTGTAAGATTCCAGAAATTATTGTCCTAAGAGAGACAAAACTCTCACTTGTTCAGCATTCAAGCTGGGGCACACCCGAGCACTTCTCTCCTGCGGGCACATTCCTGCATGTTCTCCTCTCCCTGCCCCAGCTAGCAGTGCCATCCTGCTCTAACTCCAGGGCCGTGCTTCTGTCCCAGGCTGTGAAGGAGGTGGCACGTGGAGGCAGTTCAGTTCTGCTGGTATGCATCTCCACGCAAAGTTAGAGAGTATGAAAGATGTTGATTCACAGCTGTGTGAGCAGCCAGAGGTAGGAGCTTTAGAGAAAGGCATTCTGCAGATTGATCATTGCAATGCTATTATCATCAGCAGCATGTAAAGTGTCAACTGCAGCTGTGTTGAATTATTCATTATTTCATAAATACGGTGAGGTTTCAGAGGGCAAGGATTTTAAGATCCATTTGAAAAGTGAAATGAAAGCCCCTGTAATTAAAAATCATTATTAAACTTCATTTATTTAACTTCATTTCAACTTTTCCCTATGTGATTATTATTAAAGTTATTATATTTATTGATTTTTCTACTCCCTTCCCTATCTCTGCCAGCTAATGAGAAAAAAGTGGTTTTGGATAAAGCAAATAACCTTGCTTTCCCTAGACAGTAGTTCTGTGCTCTCATGGTGACCCCTGGAAAAAGATTTACAGGGTGATGCTCTTACTTTTTGCTGATAGGATACACTGTGCACATCAGTACAGGCTGAAAGGAAATAAATTAAAAGGAAACCTGGGTTTTGATGTGCTTGCGTCTCAGATCCTTAAAGTTGTCTTTGGTTTTGGAATGACTGGAATCTGCTCTGGGCTCTGCAGGAACGAAGCGCAGCAGACAGAGAGCAGCGCTTTTGTGCAAGCACTGAAGACAAAATGCGTGTCCAATTCCATACAAACAGTGTTATCTTTATTTCATCGCTACAGCAGAATGTATTTCCGTCAGTACTGTGCCATTCAAGATGAAAAACGTAAAAGTCCCTTTGATATCTCAGCCGTCTTCATGGTCACGCTCTTGAGAGCGAGGCCATTGTGTAGCTACCTCCTGCAGCCTGTATGTCAGGCACAGGCAGATGTGGCAGCAATGCATACATCAGGAGGGTCTGAAGTCAGTGTGGTGGTACAGAGCTGCATCTCTGGTGCCCTTGAGGTTAGTTGTGACCCTGCAATGGGAGGTGCTCTTAAGCCCCATGGAGTTGTCCCTTACATTATTCCCTTGCTAGATAAATATGTTCACCAGCTCACCTAGCATTTGGAACGAAAATAAAGACTGGTAACTACAGTTGGCCTTTATGTTCAGTCTCCCCATAGTGCAGCATTGCGCACAATTAAAATCCAGCAAGGTAAATTAAAAGCATTAAGTATTCACCTGGAAAATGGTATCTTTTTTATGAGTTAGCTTGCAGGACTCTTTTCTTCTGCTGATTCTATAGAGCAGCATTAACATATCACCTTAGGGCATCAGAGGGTCTTGGAAATGCAGAGAGCAAATGTCCTAGACTTGTGCGCAGCATGTCCCAGCAGCAGGACACATGCATGCTGGTGCATGCCGGTGCATAGTTGGGAAATGAAGCCCCATGGTCCTTGTGAGACAGAAGAAGAGAGAAGCAAACCTCTTGCAGGCCTCCCCGTGGGTTCTGAGGACCAGCTGAAGCAGTAGCTCTCCCCCAGCCCAGAGTCAAGAAGTCTCAGCTCTGCCCCAGCCCCAGGCCCCGTGGGCTCTCCTGCCCCTCCCAGCTCACCCTGCCACTTACAGCAGGTTTTTTGCATTACTTTCCTCCCTTCTTACTGCTTTCCCTTCTGAAAAGGGAGCTCTCTGGGTGATTTCCATGCACTGATGTGTACAAGACAGTAACAGGCATCCTGTGAAGGGTGGGGGTGAAAGGCAGAGACAGCTCACGTTCTGTACTGCTGTGACCGTATGAACCCGGAGAAAATATGTCTCCTGACACATGCACTTGCTCCTTTCTCGTTCATCTGCATTCAGTAGATACTCAGGAGTGAGATCATAGCTGGCATTTATTTAGAGCCGTGCTCTCCCCACCCTTTTGGGTCCTTCAGCAGAGTGACTTTATCCCAGCGTTCATTTCCTCTCTGTCGTTTAGTGCGAGCAAAAAGAAAGGTGGATGGAAGAACGTGTTGGCAGAAGGCCCCAGTTTTCATCATAGCCTCACGGTCAGAAAGGCAGTGTCAGAGCTGGGACTTGTCTGTCTGTCTGTGGTGGTTTTCCTTGTATTATGGCCCTAAGTCCTCTGGAAGAACACCTCTTTCTGTACGTGCCATCCGTGCTCAAGCAACGGAGCTCAAGTTGAAAAAATACAGAAATCTTATGGCACCATTCGTGAAAGTTTTCTGTATAAATGCAAACTTGATTTCACAAATCCTGAAAATGTTTCTCTTAACATTTAAAAACATGTATTCTGGTTGTAATTTTATTGTCAGTGAAAATGGAAAGCATTGTAAAAATCCCAGTGAAACAAGTGGGTTAAATCAAACAGGACAACACCTGTATGCAGGCCTGAGATGGAAGGGCACACTAAACTGTTTCCCACTTGCTGGGGTCTTCTTCATTCACAGACCGATAATGGCAAGCCCTTTGCTGCAGAATCAGAGCCCTAATGATCATGGAATCATAGAGCCATAGAATGGTTTGGGTTGATGAGGCACTTAAGCAACTTGAGCCTCCTGCTTGCTTCATTCAGTAGCACTAGAAATCTTTCAGTATCCCTGATAAAATCCCCAGGAATCTCCCAGAATTTCTGACTTCAGAGCACTCTTTGTTTCTTTTCTTACAAGTAATTGTTCCCCCCCTCCCTTCTTATTCCTTCATTGCACTGAACTTCTGTTGTTTTATGGATTTTTGCTTTAGCTTTTACAGGTCTCCAAAGCATTTTCCTTGGTTGAGTGCCGGAAGTATAGTGCTAATATAGAGAAAAGTGACTGGATATTAAAACTGCATGCAGGCTTTGAGATACTGTGCCAAGTACAATAGGCTGGTCTTGTACCATTGGGAACTGGTGTTTTGCCAAGGGATTAATACAGTTAAGTGCGTGCAGACAGATATATCGATACATACCATACCTTTCCTCTGTATCTGCACCCATTACTTATACTTACTGTTCAAAAGGAGAATGGTATGTGTCTGCGTTAAATTTCATCATACGTAAAAGACCTCGCTGTTATTCCTTTGATGACAGCAAATCAGTGTCGTGAAGGAATGCTGATGAAAATTTATTTGCATCAATCTTTGAAATTTTATCCACTGACAAAAGCACTTTGTATAGCTCTGTTTCATTTGCTCCATTGTTTTAACTTTATCATATTCTTGGAGAAAGTAAAATACACTGAATTAAAATTTCTTTTTTTTTCTATTTAGCTGGTGTGCTCATAGTGAAATATAAGTGTAACTTTTTTTTTCTCTTTCTCTCTTTCTTTTCTCATTTGATCTGGATTTGTCTTTGGATGGCTTTGATATCCCTGTGTGATCCTTTCTTCTTCATTACTTTAAAGGTAAGATTGCTATTTCCTAAGTCAGTATTATACATGTATCTGAGATGCAGGAATACAACTTGAAAGCCAGCAGGCAAAGAGGTTAGTGAGGAGGCAAAATAATTAGCGGCCATTTGAAGTGGAAGAAGGCCAGTTAAGAAGTACATTTTTTTATTGTGTCTGCGCTAACCATTGGCTGCAAGTAGGGATGCTCCCAATGGTGGAGATGTGCCTTTTCCTTGGCAGCCGCTGGCAGTGCCTTGCAGGCAGTGCCGCTGTGCCACAGTGTGCCACACTGTGCCATGCTGCACCTTGTGTCCCTTTTGCTGCTTTCCAGGGCCTTGCTGGGAGCGATGGAGGGGCAAGCAAAAGGTTAGAGGGGCTGTGCAGCAGGCTTGGAGCAGCAAATCTGTCTGGGACTGCAAGGAGCCAGACATGGTCGCCTCATGTTTCCCTTCATGCAGCGGTTCCAGAGAATTGCTTCTGTTGACATGGGGCTCAGTGAATTTAAAGATGCATACATATCTGCTTGTTTAAATTGCAACAGAGAGACGGATGCCAGTCAAGATCAGAGGATATAGTGATAGGTGTGCAAAGACAGGCAAAGACATTGTCTCTTCCCTGAAAGCTTGCAGTGTTTTCTTTCTATTGCTGTAGTATGTCTGTGGTTTAGACTGCATTTTTTGCTGCTTTCAGGAGTCTGCCAAGTCTGAGGTGAAATACCTCCAAACCACTCCTTCTCAGAGCTTGCTGCCTTTTAATGCCTTTTCAGTACCTTCCTCCTCAGTAACTAGGCCCTTAGGGAGGAGAAACTTTTGCAGTAGGAATTTAGAAATGTGCAGATGTTGACAGGCAAGGCTGTGTATTTTCTGACAACTTCACAGCCCAGAATTTTGCTGAAGACAAGCAACAGGAACTGAAGTAGGGAATTTTATTTTAATAAGCACTGTTCTATGTAATCAGCAAGTGGCAAATAGTCAAGTCCTGACGCTTCCCGGCTTGCACAGAGGCAGTCCTCGTCTTTGACAGTTCCTGAAGACGCTATTATTTTTCCAGACTTCGTACTTTTGCCCCTCTCAGAGGTCCAGAAATACATGCTGTACTGTCTGGGTCATCTCTGCAGCCCCGCAAAGGCCTGGCTGTATTCCAGAGAGTGACTGACAAGAGAGGGTTGGACCCGGTAGCCTTGTGCCTCACTCAACAATGGTAGGTTGCCTCCATTTACATAGTGACAGTGAAGTCACAGAAAACTCGATGCATTTAATTAGTGGGAATGGAAAAATTTGTGTACTCATTATGTAAAACATGTAAATTTAACCCTTGAAATGGAATTGTCAGTGACTCACCACTGTGGCTGGATGCCAGGGCCAGAGGCAATATTACAGAAACTGTCAGTGTGTCACAAGAAATTAAATCAATGACATCAAGGTTCCTGGATTTTGTTGAGGAGATGGTTCTTTGTGGCCATTATAGACTAAAGACTTCTTAGCAATATTTTGCATTTTTTTTTCCATTAAAAATGTGCTTTGAAGCAGGATACATATCTATAAGAAGGCTAATTGGTAGAAGGCCACGAAAACATGGAAGGAGGAGGAAGCATGCTGGATCTCTACCAAAATGCGTGTGCTGAGCATACGGCTGCAATAAATATTGCGCAGTGTGTGGCCACCCTAGGAATGCTCAAGGCTCTGATGGGTGTCACTGTGCCAAATAATGGCTGTGAGGAAAGTTTTTACCTACCCGGTCACTGCAAATGTTAGTTCACAGACCCTCGGGCAAGTTACATGAGGGTGGATTATCCCTGTGGGATGCCCTGGCATCTCATTCGGCCTCATTGTAGAGGATGTGGAACAAAGAGCTTCATGGTGAGCTTTAGACTATTGTTTTCAATAAGAAGGGAAGGGACTTAACGCTCAGGCTGTTGCTGACACTTCTGGATCCCGTCCAGGAGTGGGTGTGTATAGTTGCAGCTCTTAGGACGGTGCACAAAAAGAATTTTAAGGGTCTTTTTGAACTGCTGCCACTGTTGAAAAGCAAAAAAAAGGTCTCTTAAAGACTCTGAATATTATACCTGCCATGCGGTAAATGAACCTCAAAGGCTCTAATTTTTCTGTCCTATCCCCATGGCTGACATGGCGTTTCATTGTAATCCACATAACTCCAAAGCAATGCTGGAGGCCGAAAGGGGTGTCCTGGAGCTCTGCGGGACCCCGCAGGTCACTGGGGGGCATGTGTCCATCCTGCTGGGCTTCCCAGCACTGCAGATCCGTCCTTGACAGGCAGTGGGTGTCAAGCAAGCCTGGAAGGGCTGCGAGCAGCCATGGCAAGGCCGGAGGAGGAGCTGCAGACCGGAGAGGGGAAGCAGGCCCTGTTGTCGTCAGTTTTTTTCTAGTCTTGGGCCTGACCTCAGCTGATTTACCAATTTACTCCAGATTTCTTATTTTCCATTATTTATTTAAGAACTACTGCTCTTAAGCTTTCTCCTGCTCTCTGGGGATCGTTTCGTGCATAACGTGGCGCTGCTTGGAGGCTCCTGCTTCTCCTGCAGCTCTGCACAACTGTGATGGTAGCACGCTGCTCCCCAGTGGGGCTGTGTGCTCCCAGAGCTGTACATAGCAGTCTTTCCTGACCCTGTTTCCAAACATTACCATCCATGGGTATGCTGTGCATGCTCCAGAAAATTCACCCCAATTCTCAAGGCCAGGCACTGAGCGTGGACGTGAGGCCTCACAGCCTCAGATAAAGAGCCTAGCTGCCATCGGCAGCACTGCCTGCTGAGCAGTGCAGACTGTGCAGAGCAGACGGGCTGAAGCAGATGGGTCTTGAGTGGTGAAAGCTCATTTGGCTTCATTCTGAGCTGAACTGCAGCATGAGCTGCCTGTCCCTGCCCCACCACCACTGCATGGCTCTTCCCACCCACTTGTCTGCCCCAGTGGCTCACGGTGAGCAGATGCTCAGCTAGGAATACTACAAGAAGGGCTTTTTCTACTGTAACACTGCTTTATTTTCCAAAATTTTGTAGTCCGAAAGCCTGAGGCAGTTATTATACAAGGATGTTTAACTAGATCAGAGCCCAAGATTATTCCCGTCTCAGGTCACCGTGTCAAGTGCTACTGTTCGCAACAGTAGTTTGAAGGATTTAACTTCTTGATATCTCCAGTTACCTAGGGAATGAGCCTGACTTGCAGTGGAGAACTGCTTACTCACTCAGAACTGTATGCAATTGCATGTCTGTGATTTACAGTGCAGCTCAGGAGTAGGGAAGGTTATCAAGGGAAGCTGAACTAAGGAGTGGAGAACAGTAGTGAGAGGATTCCTGCCATATTTTTAATATCTAGGAAGCGTTCTCCTGCCCTTCCCCAGCCTGGCCTAGTGCTCCAGCAGAGCTATGGGAGGTGTGTGCACTTTCGGTTTCCATCCTCTGCCGGGAGCTCTGCAGCACAGCTCACCCACGTTCTGTCTTCTGGGGCTCCTCTGCCCAGGGGTCTTCCTGCCCCCCTCTCTCTGCATTTACCCTTGCAGCCAATGGGCAGCCATGGCAGAGCAGTGAAGTGCACAGTCCTGTTCTCCCTCTTCCTCGCACAAACGGCACTTGTAGGAGAAGAGTGCGAGCAGGGGCAGTGGGGCAGCCAGCCCTGCTCTCTGCACTCCAAGCAAGGCATTTTCACAGCAGCAATGCTCTGGGGCCTGAGGGTTTAAGGAGGCTGGATGCCACCAAGGAGCCTGCCCCAGCCACAGTGACACATTTGGAAGTGAATTTCAAACTGTGGAAGGTGCCAGAACTGACAGCAATGGAGATTGGGGATGAACAAAATCTTTGCATTTTATCAGATTTGGACACTTTGGGTCTCACAGTTGTCTTCTTGAATATTATGAGGATTGTGCTCTACATAGGAAAGCAAAAGTAGCCAAAGAGAAAAGGTGTTTGGAAAAAGGTGGAAACCTCTCGGGCATTGAAACTGTGAGAGCAGAGCACACAGAGGGAGAGGGAAGGGGGACTCTTGCATTGTGTCACTGCAGTGTCAAAGCAGGCCGAGCTGCTGGAGGTGGAACAGGCACCCTCCTTGTGTCACACCTTGCTCCCTGTTTGAAACAGGCATTTGTTTATGGAATGAAAACCACCTTTAAAAGCAAGAATGAAGTTATCTTTATGAGACAGTTGCTTGGAGGACAGCTATATCCTGACCTCCCCTGCACCTATCCAGCCAAATTAAAAGAAACCAAACGCTGTAGCACCTCATTTCCAGTTGTGAGCAATTTTGGGTACTGTTACTCCATCTGAAAGAATGTGATGTTGTGTCCAGAATATCCCTGTCAGTGTTTTCGTCGTATGGTTACTCCACTTCCACTGTTGTCAGAGAGTAAATGCTTACTGACATGATGGGATCAGTTTATGAACACTATTTATATCCCAAACACAGGAGCACGAGGCTCATCCAAACAACATTTGACGTGGCCCAGTGAAAAAGAACAAATGAAAGATAAAAAGGCTGGAAGACAGGCTTTGAGGTGAAAGCTGCAGAGTGCAATCCGTTGAGTTCAAGCTTAATTCTAAAGGGCCATTGATTTGCAGGCTGTGAGAGGAATGGCAAGTTGGCAGTAGGCTAGCAGATAAAGGTATAACTGAAAGCTAAAGGTGGACACAGTCAGACTAAACTGAGGTTGTGGAGTGGGTTAAGCACTGCTGACAGTTGTTAAATTGAAACAAGAGTCTTCCAGGAATACATGCTGAATTCAAAGAAGTATTAAGCCATAAAAGCTCAAAAGCCCATGTAATTCAGAAACCAGAATGGAGATTTGCAATAGTCGTCTGTGGCATTAATTCCTATGAACAACAGTACAATTAAGAATTTCCTGTTTTTGCTGAGATTTGGTCAGGAAATGAAAATCAGCGTGTATCCTCAAAGTACCATGGCACTGACTTGGAGAAACTTTTCCTGTTGTTCTCCATGGCAGAAGGAACTTCTGCTTTGATTTGGGATCCTTCTTTCCTGCCACACACACAGGTGGAAAATATAAAAGCAGAGATTTTCACAGCAGTTACGGGTGTTTGCTTGTATTAGCAGTCACGAGGAACAAGAGTATGGAGGTATGTTTTCTAATTTAAAGTCAGTGTGCTCTCAGAAGAGAAAACAAATGTTTCACTCTTGAAGCGTAAGTAAACTAATTAATGTAGTAAACATTACTATTGAAACATAGTTCTAGTTAACATGAGAAAATGGTTTAAAACTCGATAGCTCCTCATCCACGTCACCAAAAAGCGATGGTGCAGCAGGTGAACTTAGCAGGGCTGATCTCAGCAGGGCTGGGCTTGGCTGCTCTGGGACTTGCACAAAGATCAGAGTGGTGGTGATTCGTCATACTGTTGTGCACAGCTGTGTGATGAGGCTGGTGTGTGAAGGTGGACAAGGGCATGGTCAGTAAAGGGCAGAAGCAAGAACTAGGGATTACTCAGTGGCAGTGTTTTCAAAAGCAGACGAGTAATTTTGGAGCCTGGGCTCCCATGAATAGCATTTAAGTTCATCATTCTCGTGAATTTTAAGTGTTGCCATCCTTTTCAAAGAACTAGGCTTTGTTGTGGAAGCCCACTGCAGCATCCAGCTCCTTCAGCTGAAAAATCTGGTGTAAAGAAGAGGGCTAATGGTGTTCAGAATGCAAGTAGGCTTTCAATTCTGTAATATAAAATCTAAGAGTTACTGCTGCATTATCGCAGCCAAAAAATACTCAGTGGAGTATTAGACCAGTAACCTCAGTCTGTAGTTAATGTGCACCATAGCAAGGGTTAAATAAACTGGAAAGCTCATAGAAAAAAGCTCATACAGTGCAGTTTTTGTTTACACTGAAATGTTCCCATATGTTTCAGTTAATGCAAAACATAATTGGGTCTGCCTTGGGATGGAGACATTTTTCTTACACGATTTATCCATTAATCGGGTGTGGGAGAGAGTCCATTTCACCAGAATTAGCTTCCTTTCCATTTTAGCCAAAAACCTACATTTGAAAATCTCCTCCTTTCTCTTTCCCTGTAGTGCACTCATTCTCCTCTCCAAAATGTTCTGCTTTTCTGCAGCAAAATAACCTGGTGGAATAGTTTCAAATATGAGGTAAAATAGTTCTGCCCTAAATTAGCTTCCAGTTAATGTATTTCCTGCCTCGATTTGCTCAGCGGCTCACATTGCACGTGGATGTTGCTAAATTAGAAAATCCTACATACAAAAGTTTTTTGTGTTTTTGTATGTATGTTGCTTCAAAGTCAGAATTTCTGGTTTTGATTTTAGTACCTCAAAGTAACAGGAATGAATTGTGCTTGATATTAATTGCATCCTTCTGTCTGTTTTATTATTATTAGAATAAACAAGCTACTGATTTGAGGGAGAGAAAAGAGAAAAGTCCACGAGGTGTTTGAGGTCTTTATTTCCTTTTCCTTTGGTAAACTTCCAGTAATTTAGCTCGCCTAATTTGCTTCTGGAAACCTGCTGTTGGGAGTGCTCATACCTGAGAGAGTAAAATTAGCGAGCTGCAAGGAAGATATCCGTAATGAGATGAAAAGTGGGGAAATTTTGGCTTTGGTTGTTAGTTTGCATTTTGGTGTGCGAATGTGCACAAAAAGCAGAGGGAGTATTGATTGTTTGAAAGCAAGGCAGCAAGTTGTGCATGAAGTAGGAAGCTCAGCAATGTGTGCTCGTATAATTAGTCTGTTAGGCATTATGTGGGGTTTCAGGACCTGGCAGACTATGCAGTGTATATACTTCCACTGCCTTTCCGTACAGAGCCAGAACTCTTGTGACAGCTTTGATCGGCATTGCTAGGCAGTTAGGGATGTATAGCAGTAGAGGTGATCACTGAGCTGTTACCTCAGCAGAGGGAAGGAACTCTGTTGCACCCCAGAGTCTTTACTGTGACTCCCCACTGTTAATTTAAGGGAATCAGAGTGGGTTTCTCTACACATTACCACTGATCTCCTGGTGCTTTATTGGTCCACAGGAGCCACTGACAGCCCATAAGCTTAAAACAACCTTTGTAGCTGTGCCACTTACCAGACATAAGGCAGATTCGGGATCAGCAGCGTTTGGCAGCTACCTCTGGGCCTTTCCTGACCCATGCTGTGCATTTTTAGATTTCAGCAGCAGATATACCAAAGTGCACGGCAGAAAAGGAGTCTGGTGCTTAGTTGCATTTCCCAGCGTACAAATGCTTTATACCAAATGGCAATCCCATGAATATGGTGTTCCTTAACTTTCTGAACCAGTGCATTGCCAGCATATCAGGAGTGGTGCCACCTGTGGGAAAGAGCCCCTCTTGGGTTTGGAGAGAGATGCATTTACTTTGCCGGAGGTCAGCCTGAAGTGCGCCAGCCCTGGCAGAGACTGGGTTCCTCCATGTGTGTACACTTTTGTATTCCACGGGGTATCTAAGTACAAGTTTGAGCTGGTCCTATGGGAGGACTTCAGTAGCTGACAGTAGCTGACATTTAGAAACAATGTAGTCTAATTGGTACAGTGGTTCTGAAAACCTTGCCTTCCTCCTGAACTGCCTTCTTTTACAGACACCTGTTCTCACTTCCACATCTTATTTGTAGTTAGCATTTGCATTCATTAAAAATACCCATAAATTAGATTAGCAGTCATGTGTGAGTCAAATGAGATTGCAGGTAGAACTTACGTTGGCCCAACAAATACGGTCAGGTATTTGGCCACCGAGCCAACATTGTCTTAAGCATCATTGCTTGTTATGCAGATTCTGTAAGCCAAAATATTTCTGCTACCTTTCTTATCTGTGCAAATTGTCTAAATCTGTGCCACCATGTGGCTAACCAAATGCCTTTTTGGACAAGACTCGGTAATCAAGCTTGTTTAGCAAGTTCTATTTGAGACACAAGACGAAATGTAGTTCCACTGCCATATTTGTAATTGTGATTATTGTAATGCACACAGTTGTAAAAATGTGCTGAAAATACTCCACATCAGCAGACATGGCACTGAGCACGTTCGGAGAATGAATCCGCGTGTTAATAACTTGATATATTTCATAGCCCTGTTTCAGAGAACTGTTCTTTAGTCAGGACACATCACAAGTTGCTCCTCTACTGCTTGGATGCTACTGCTTGAGTATCTTCACATTTTCTCTCTCGCTATTTACCAATCGTTTTCCTTTTAATTAGTGCAATTTCCCTCGGCCTAGCAGTTGCAATTGCTTAAATCTTCCCTTATCACTTTCTAGTTTGGTTCACTGCACCCATGTGCTTACAAACACTTAGGGTCATCCAAAATTTCTATCATAGTAAAGAAATTGCCAGCTAAGAGAGAATTGTAACTGTGCAGGAGGCAGAGTGATAAATGAGATTTTAGGAGGAGGGAGTGAGAGGATATTAGTTTTCAGCAGCTTCTGAAAATCCTAAAATAGACTATAACTGAGCCACAACTAACAGAAATCGCGACTGCTTGCTGACGAGCAGAGACGTTGCTGCTGTGAGAGATGGAGGTTTGGCAGAGGACACCTCCTGCAGCTTTAGTGTAGTTAGTAGAGAAAATGACTTGGAGCCAGAGGGATCCTGGGGTCCAGTGCCAGAGTTCTTGGAGCTGAACAGAATAAGGTCAGCCTCAAGTGGTGGAATTTTTCAGCTGGTCCAGTGGTTTTCCAGGGGCCTGAGTCAAATTTTCTGAATGCGTGAATCTGGCAATTCATAAATCTTCTGGTTTTTATAACATCCAGTCACAACAGTATAAAAAACACTTTGCCTGTTCATGTGGGTGGGAGGGGTTATAGAGTTCATTCCTTGTGAATGGGCTGGGAAACTGGTATTGTCATGGCAGAGCAGTGACTGAAGTAAGAAGCACCAGTTTTCTACTAAGACTTTTATTTTTTGCCTGTTATCTTTGTATGGAATTAGCAAGGGAGGAGTGTTTAATTTTCTTGGCTATGATAGAACAGTTGGGAGTCCCCAGTGCTTCAGCTGAAGCCAGTGAGATCAGCAGAGTCCCACTCAATAAACTGGGCACAGGAGGTTGACATTGCAATAATGGCAAATAAGTCATAATTCTGTGGAGAGAACAGTGTTTGGCTCTGTACACAAGTTTTGACAATTACTTTTTTCAGAAATTGTCCTCCCAGAGAATATGGATCACTCAGCCTCTGCCTAAGCTATGAGATATGTGCATTTTGTTGCAATCCCTTATAGCCTGATTCCTCTGTCAAACTTAGAAGGAGCAGCCCTCAGCTCTACCCCAGCTCATCAGAACCACAGCACGGGGTGGCTAGGCACCTCTGGAAGTCAGGACAAACTGAGAGGCCTGCTGGGAGCACAGAAAGCAAAGTAGCTTCAGCTGGGAGTTTTCAAAAGCACTACCTTTGAACCCTTTGATGGATCCACACATCCTCAATAGAACATATCTGCCCTTTTTTGCAGGAAAGTGACATCACCGCTGGGGTCCTACTTATAGAATTCTAGAATCACCAAGGTTGGAAAAGACCTCCAAGATCATCCAGTCCAACCATCCAACTACCACCAGTATTTCCCACTAAACCATGTTGTTAGTGTCTGAGAAAGTGCCAGTACTGAAACAGCAGGGAGATGGAAGTTCTTGGTGTTACTAGTCAGCTGCGGCAGTCGACTTCTGAGGTGTTCAGCTTTCAGCCCACAGGGAGGCCAGGTTTATTTGGAATTCATCCATATCATTGGTAATCATTTGAAAAGTTTTAGTTTCTTCTTTTTGGAGTAGAATGCATTTTTTTCAGTAAGACCTTTGAAAACTTTGTCCATGTAACGAGAAAGGAAAAAATAAGATTATAGTAGGTACGAGTGTAAAAAGAACCCTTTGGGGTGATGACCAGTGCAGCTAACCTTACCCCAGATGTTGACCAAAAAGAGAATTAACTGTGTCGTTCAACCAGAACATCCCTTTTAAATCCCTGTTTTTAAAAGAGAAAATATCTATTATTTTTTTATTTTACCTCTTTAGAAGGGAAGCCCTTTGTTTTACAACCAGATTGACCTGACAGTGAACTCAAGGCTGATATATTCAATACTCCAAGTAATTTTGGAAATGTAGTCTAACAAATTTAATCCAATTTACGTTTAACAAATTTAATCACTACTCATCTGAAGCTCTTCCTTCCTTCCTAGTCCTTCCCACCTTGTCATCTGGATCATTTCGAGTTTTTCTCTAGGAATATTTTCCTACTTCTTAAGGCTTAGATGAGAATCTGTGTTTAAAGACAAGCTATGTATTCATTGGGGATCAATAAAAGTGCAGATGGAGCTATCTGTTTTCAAGGATAACCACTAACTTTGAGATGAAGGGAAAGGGTAGCGAAAGCTTTCAAAGGTTCTTTGGGTTAACAAATTGAAGTGTGATTCGTAAATCTGCCATCTACCGTCTTCAGTACCCAATCTCAAGTCTCACAGCAGCCTCACAGGCTCTTAGATGATGACAACAATATAAGGCACATCCGTCTTTGCAAGAGGCTCTTGGTACCCTATTGCTCTAAGTGCTATTGGAAGCTTCATCCACAGAATTTTGCATGTTCATGGTATTAATGGGCACCTTGTTCTTAGATGCAAACAATCTCCCTTTTTTCATCTGAGGAAGAGAACTCCAGGAAGAGAAAAACCCACTCACTCAATCTCATGTAAATTCCTCGCTTAAACTTAATCCCACTGTTTTCTCATACGCATAGCACATTTGTTCTATGAAAAATGTTCAGGTTTTGCTGTGAGTAACTTCACTTCAGGTTGAAATCTGGGTCCCAATCAGGAAAGCTATCTTATAGTGGAAGGGACTTGAGCATGTAATTTTTTTACTGTTGGAGCCACATTAAGGATTTTCCCAGAACTATGGCAGTAAGGGGAAATCTTCCTGTGCATTTGAAATATGATATCATACTGATGATACATATTCTTATATTTAACAAAAAAGAAAGTAGTTACTGTTCATGAGGATGAGGAACTGAGACTGCCTTTAATTCTCAGATGGAAACATGTCCAAAGTCACACGTCTACAGTTGAGTTACTTGAAAATAATTGTTGAAGGTTGAAGATTGAGTGTTTTTCAACCAGTACTATTTTCCATGCTCTTCCTTATTCTTTTTTTTATTTTCCTCTCGCTTTTGGTCACGGTACAATTTCTCTGACTAATCCTGTCACTCACCCTTATGCCCTTGTTTGCTGGAAGGATGCCTGATGAGTCATGGAAGAGCATCTTCCTCCAGCCCCTGCAGGAGTTTCACCTCCACATCCTCAGCTGTGAGCTATTGACACAGTCGTGCTTGAACAGGGAACATTCTGAGGCTGTGATTGAATACCTGACTTATTCTTGGCTTTCAGCTTTTTGTCAATGGAAGTCAGCTGACTTACACGATTTTTAAAGCAAAACAAATTAGATCTCTCTAGTTATTCATCAGCAAAGGAGAAATAAAGTTGAGTGGAGCAGCACTGTACTGGTATTGCCTGTGCATATCATCAGGGCTTCCTTGGCGGGGAAGAACTGGGCACTTCAGTTACATCTGCAGACAGGGAGGAAATGCTCTTTGTGTGGTACTAACAGCTGGAATCTAAATCTGCTGGTCTTTGGTGGTTTCAAGCAGGACTGCAGCTTCTCAGGAAAGGTGCAGCTTCCCATGGGCTCAGAGGGAGAGCAGACGGCTCCACATTGCAGAGCTCTGCTATGGCTTGTAACCAATGCACCAGAGTAAAACCTGATGTTTTACTCTGGCAGATGTTTTTCCCCCCAGGAAAGGGCCCTGAAAACATCTGCCTGACAGTTCAGGCACACTCATAGCTGTCTGTCTTAAAGATCAGCTGTGTCCTTCGGTGTTTCTTGCACTTGATTGCTGGGGACTGTGCAAGGACAGGAAAGACCCCATTTGACTCAAACTGTCAAAATTATTTCCCTTGAGAAGGAAAGCGTTGCCTTGCAGGATGGAGGAGACCAAAACCAGACATAGCACATGGAGATGAAGGCTTCTCTCAGATATGTCAGACATAGCCATAAACAGAAATTCCCATTTATCTTTAATTAAGTCTCTTCCTGTCCAGTCACTGGGAAATAGATCCCACAGCAGTAATTGGAAGGGAATAAGTCAGTGCCTCTGCCGTTAATTTAGTGCCTTCCTGTGGGCCATCCTGAGAAAACTCTCGTGCATCTGCCCCGCTGTCAGGGCCACGGAGAGGTTTTGGCTCTTCCCAGCACCTCCTGAAATTCCCCACCCACAGCTCTACTGGTGAGGCGTGGGCTCTGCCTGGGAGGGTCCGGAATGGTGGCAGTCTGCCCAGCCCCAGCTGCTCCCTGCTACCCAGCAGCTGTCAAACAGCAATGGAAGAACCACAGCGCATCTGCTTTTGGAGGAGAGCCGTGCTAGCAAGTCGCAGCGCGCGAGGGCTAGAATCTCTTGATTAAAACGCGTGCTGCAGGAAATGAGCAGAATCTAAAGTAAACTGTTTACACAGAGGTGAGCATCTGCTGATTGCTGATACACACAGGCAAAATGGGTCTCTGTTTGAAAATGTCTTCATTTTGCCCTTGCCTGCCTTTTTCTTATACAGTGGAATAACTGTCTCTTTAGCAGAGCAGAAAGCTCCACTACTTACGTTTCCACAGTGCATTTTCTCTCCCAAATAATGTTTGCTGCCCCTAGAGCCTAATTATCACCTAAGAGATGTTAACAGCCAGATCATTGAAACTTCCAAAAGGTTTTGATCAAATACAAGCAAGATGTAGTTTGTATTTTGCTGCCCTGTATTCCAGGAGCAGCTGGTCTCCTGAGGTACTAAAGTGTGGACTAAGTTAATGAATTTAAATATGCTTCTGTTAGATCTTTTAATCATGAATGTAATTGCATCTGGTAGTCTTTTTAATTTTTAAATACAGGGTATGTGATTGGATTTCTTCTCTTTTTTTTCTTTTTTTTTTCCGAATTTACTGCTGCTGTTCCTCCCTGTGGGGGATTCTCCAGTAGGAAGACCTTGTCTCCCCAGAGTGAACGCTGCAAATCTTTGCTGTACTGATTCTTTCAATATTCATTTTCAGTGTTAGCAGTCCTCTTTCTGTCCCTCTCAATGGCTGCTCCTGCTTCTGCTTTGTTGTGTCTGGCATAAGACACATAAGCATGTAGGAACAGGTACACCAAGCCCAACCGTGGAGTGGGAGGAATTCACCTTTGGTTTCTCTGTGCCTCTGCTACATGCCTTTTGTGCCAGCCCTGGCACTTGTCTCCAGGCTGACTGGAAGAACAGGATGCACAACAAGCATCAACCTGGCTTCCCAGAAAGAGGAACAGTGAGAACTTGAACCCCAGTACCTGTGTCCCACAGTCAGCTGAGAGATGGAGCTTTTCTCTGTTCGAGCTAATTGATGATAAAAAAAACATCATCAGGCTAAATGGAGCGAACAAAGGAAGCATTGCTGGCAGTTCCTGTGATGCTAAACATTTTCCAGATCTCTTTCTTACGTACACACCCTCTCTATGAGATGAAAAAATGAAATATGCCAGGCTGAGATCCCACAGGGTATTCGAAGAAATGGATTACAATGACCCTGCTACCCCCCACCCAGCTCCTGTTGGCAAAATACTCAGAGGAAAGATAAATTCTTATGTGAGGTTGCAGTCAGGGGGCTGAATGGCTCAGGGCTGGAAACAGTGCCTCATATAACAAGATCCCAGCTCTCATCCTTCCCAGGTTGGCGGTGAGTGAAAGCCTCTCCCTGCTGAGCAGTTTGAAGGAGCAGGTCCCAGTGGGCAGAGACTTAGCCCCGCATGCTTTAGGGATGTCAGTTGCCACATTCCTATTTCAAAATTTACCAAACACAAGAAACTTTTTCTCTGTGATGAATTGTTTTGACAGAGAGACTAAGGACATGTCTGCATTCAAAATGGGATTATTTCAGTGGAGCTGTGCTGATAAACCCCTTATGGAAGAGAACTCACACTGGCAAGCTTTCCTCTGCCTCTACAGCTTAACCCATTTCCCTGGACAGAATAAGCTGGGCCCACAGCTGTATAGATAGCCACCCACAACTTCTTGCTGGTGTGGCTCTTTGGCTGACAATGTTCTTTTATTATTTAGTTCTTACGGCTAAGGCTCTGCCAGCAGAACTTTGCTATGTAATGAATGAGGGCAAAAAATCCTGTGTTTGTTTTTTGGAGGTAACGTTTCTTAGTCAAACCTGAGGGAGAGACTTCAGCAAGAGGCTCTGTTGGTGCAGAATGGTAATCCTCCACACAAAACCCAGTGCCTCGTGGTTATGTCTGCAGCCTGACCTGTAGGCCAGGGGCACTTTGCATGCAGTGTTTCAGTAAGCAGTGAATGTATACAACTGCACTGGAAATGAAAACACCTGGGAGGAGAGCTGTGCATGCAGCAACCTGCCTTCGGAGGATGCCCTCAGCCTGAGCTTATGCTTGGCAGCACTGAGCCCAGCGTGTGGCTCTGCCAGCCGGCATCGCTGCCCACGAGGGAGCGGGGACACTCGGTCACTGATCCCCCACCTGCCCAATGACATGGAACTGCATTTTTGTGGCCTTCAGATGTAGTGCTTGCAACAGATCCTGTGAGAAGGGAAGAAAAGCATTGCCTTGAGGAAGCTCCATGGATGCTGCCAGCATCCCCCGCCATTCTGCAGCAGGCAGCTGCCATCTAGTGGGAGTGGGGCCACTCCATCTGAGCTCTGCTTTCCCTTTGTGCTGGAGTGCTGGGTGCTCCCAGGCTGTAGGAGTTGAAGGAGGACTGCTCCTTCTCACTTGAAGGCAACACTTCGGGGAATTGCAGCATGCACATCTAAACATATCGTTCCATCCATTTGCAGTGGAGCTGCAGGGAAGTTGGGAGCCTTCCAGCAGTACTTCCTATGGAAGGGTAGCCAATAATCTTGGTCTGTGTTACAAAAAAAAAAAGAAAAAACTCACAGGGATTTATTAATCAAAAGCTGCTTTTTTTATGTCATGTTCAGCACATTGGTGCTCTTCTGCTAGCTGTTAGTACTGCAAGTAGCCACAGGGCACACAGCCTCACTGAGCACCGTTAGAGGCCAGAAGAGCCGTGTTTGCCAGGCATGATATCCCTCCCTCCCAGTTCAGGGCTGCTGGCCCTGCCAGACACTCGCAGTAGCCTAGGCCTTAAGTTCTCATCGATTTGCCAGCTCTTCAGCCTGTACTGATCTGAGAGATCACCCAGTAGAGAAAGCCAGTGGCTGCTGACATATTGAAGGCTCCCATGCCCCTTTGAGGTGCCAAGCCACGAGTCCAACCATGTGATGCCTGCAGGTACAGCCAGGAGGAAGGCAGAGGCTCCTGTCACCACATCCTTGCTCCCTAGCACACGTGGGACTGGTCTCTGTCACCTCAGGGTGCTGGCCCAGCCTGCGTGATGGATGCGGAGCAGTGCTTTCCAGCACTGCCCAGCTAATGAGTTTTGCAGTCTTTGTTGGCTTCCTCAGTGTGGTGATTCACTTAGCAGAGAAATTGTTGCTGTGACCTAGGCCATCACTCTGACAGTTCCTGTTGGATGTTTGTGTGCCTGCTTTTGATGAACTCTGGCTGCTGGGGCTGGGGGAAAGTGCTAGTGCTGTGTGGTATAAAATATCGGCACCTTGCACTGTGTATGTTACAGATTTTCCACTTCTTTGGGAAGCAACATTAACAAAACTGTTAATTGCAAGCCAAGCTCATACTGTGTTGTTTTCAGGCTTAAGCAAAAGAAGATGCAAGCAAGAATTTATCTACTATTTTCAGATCAGTAATCTTTGGGGGAAAAAGATGAGTAGCGATGACCATGAAGTCCCCAGTTGTGCTTTCAGAAGTGCTGGTGTTGCATAAGGAACAGCATCATCTCCCTGCAGCTGCAGCCCCTCCTGCTCTGCCTTCAGGAGCAGTGAGAGCATTTCCCGAGCTCTGGCTCTGCACAAGCGGAGTGTGGCACAGCATGGCTGTCTTGGGGCTGATACATCCCATGTGAGATCAGCTGCTGTCCACTGCGTGCCTGTTCATGGGTGCTTTACATCTGACTTTTAATAGTCTCAGTTTCCTAGGAAATAATGGATTTCAGACAGAAGCCCAGGCGTCTTGTAACTTGTGCCACAGCAAGCAGTATGCATGTATGCGTGCATGGATCTGGTGCTGAATAATTGAACCTGGATATATCCACATTGCCAGCAAGCCTTTCAGCTTTAAAGTCAAGACACTGTTATAGGAAAATGGGATGTTTTACTGTCTGAAGACAGATTTTTTTTCCCCAGCTAATCCTGGTGTCTGCAGCTGCTGTCTAGATGGCTTAAAAGGCAGGGAATGAACTTCTGAATATCTGTAACAGCTACATGAAGTGGCATGGTTTATTGTAGAATTATGAATGATGATGGCTGGATTACTAAATTGTAAATCAATCAAAGGCATTCTGATGATATTTTAAACCATGGGAGAGACTCATGCAGAAGGAGAAAGTGATTTATTGCACCAGGCAGTAACACATCCATCCCAGTCATTTTTACTTATCATTATTTTGAAAAGATTTCAATCCTTCGTTAAAGTGAATAAAAATAAATAAATCTATAGTGATGATAGAATGTTGCTGTGATGAAAATTGACACTTCTGCATTGTGACGTCTGGTGTTAGGAAAGCAGAGAATTAAGAACTTAAGATATACAAACTTCGAAATAAATTAGTTCAACAATTGCCTTTGTTTAAAGCAAAAGAAGAAAGCTTTTTCCTCTTTATTCTTAACTCTATTCCTTTGCAAGATTCTCACACCATTTGTAGTTTTAAACCATTGGTACCCGGGATTTTGAATGCTTAGCAAGTCATCCATTTCCAAGGCATTAGCAGTAGACAGGATTTATTTCAATCTGTGCAGTTGATTCTTTGATCCAGGGCTTGCTTAAGTGCATTCCAGTGCAATTAATTAGAAAAACAGCATTAGACAGTGGCAACTCTTAGTGATCTTAAATGTAAAAGCAACTGATTAGTACCTCTACTTTCCTGAGGATTATCTGTTTGTTGCTTGACAGTATCTGCTGTTCCTGTGCAAAGGAGAGGGAGTTAATTGAGACGAGGGAGCTTTGGTATTGCTTGTAAGCCACCAGCATGACTCTTCCCAAGAAAAGAAGCAATGTGGGGACCTCTCCCTGCAATGATTTTAAGAAGGAGCTGAGTAAATGGAGTTAGAACCAGTCCCCTCTCCGTGCTGCTAGGGGCCCTGTGTTGTGTAGCTGACATGGATGCGCATTGCTGGGCAGTCACTGTCCCCATTGCCTGCAGCCCTCCACGGCCCACTGAGATCTCTGGAAATGAGTTCTTGCAGCAGCTTGCAGGAGTGGTTTCTGCTGCTCTTTGTGTCTTTCTTCGTTGGGACATACTGTGGCCAGCTGAGAGTTACTGCGTTTCCTTAGATGTCCAGGACTTGTCAGGCTACTTTCCAAATTCTGTGCATCTCCATCCCTTTTCCTGAGCCTTCCCAACACGAGCCATCGTTTGGGTTGGGACGAGCTGGAGCCCCAGACACCTGATGGCTGCATGTTGTTGCAGCTGCAGCTGTCCAACACACACTACATCCCTTCAGGCCAAGGCAGGCCATTGCCATGGAATTTGGTTCTGCAGAAGTGATCGATATCTGCTCCTCTGACTGCTGTTGCTCCCTTCATCTCCCTGTATGGCTTCTTTATAATTTAATCTTCTTCAAGGAGGCGGACTTCCTATTTATCATGCTGTTAGCCTTTTCCTCAGTCTTTTTTGAACCTCGCTGCCGGCGGAGCTGGTGTGATTCACAAGAGAAGCTGCCCTACGGTTCCAAAGAAAATGCAGATTCCATCCAGCCTATCTGCTTTGTTTGGAGCTAATTCAGATAACACGCCTTTGCATTTTGTGTCGGCACTTCTGCTTTGTTCTTGCAGTATTTCATCTCGTTTCTGATTTTCTTTTTCCTGTGTGGCCATATCCTGATCTTTCTTCTGCATCCTGAAGTGTACAGGAATCAAGGCAGGAATCTTTCTTCATTAGTTAAAATATTCCCTTGTTTGTGTTCACATTCAGGGAGGGTGAACCCCTGACACTCTCTGTTCTCCCAGGGCAAAGGAAGTAAGGAGCTGTGTGATTTCCTTTCTGTACCAGCACTCTGATCTGAGGAGGAGGAGGACACCCAAGTTCAGCCTCCCTGGTAGCCCAGCAGCTGGCTCTGGCAGTTGGTAAGGGGACAGCACTGATCCCCTGCAGCTAGAATGGGACCTCCAGTGTTTTCCACTGAAATAATCTACTGACAGGGAGAGAACTGCCATCTTATGCTACCTGTCTGGTGCAAATAAGTCTCTTACACAGAGATGGAAAGTGTAATGTCTCATTATGAATCTCTCATTTCTTTTCTCCAGCTGTTGCTTTGTTTCTTGCTTGATTTCACTGAATCTAACGGGAAGAAACTAAAAGAAGGAATGGGTACAGTATCCTTCTAATGCATTGCTTCATAGTAAGTAGGGCTGTAACTGTTTCTAGAATCTGTATTTTTGTAATGCAAAACCAATAAAAATGAAGGTCTCTGCAATAGACCCAGTAAATGAATGGAAGGAAGTTTTTCTTACGGAGAATAGCAGAATTTTGGGTTTTTTTTTTCCTTCCTGAAATTTCCTACCTTGGTGATAGTAGGGGTAATAATAAAAGCAAAAGAATGTGAGGAATAGGCATGGGCTTGCCATCCACATTTCTACATCTGTCCTCTGCCAGCACTAATGTCATTCTTCTGGCAGTGAAACTTTCCTTTGCAGTCAGTCAGCGTTCAGATGTGTTATTGATTAATCAGTTTACGAAGGTCACTTAGGAATCACAACAAACCTCCTGAAACTTGGGAAGGTAATAAATCAGTGGCATTTGATTTGTAACTTGCTGTCATTTTTGGTGCCTCGCTTCAGTACAAGACAGCAGTCAACGCTTCCGAAGTGCTTGCTGTGAGGAGGGTTATGATGGCAAAAGAAAGCACTTGTTTATAGGCAGTGCAGGTAACATAAGCTTTTAATGGGTCCTGGTGGAGCAGGAGGCTCCAGGGGGCTCAGGAATTCCTTCCTCTCCGCCCCCATCTGCTCCCCTCACCATGACCCCCATATTTTTTTTTTCAAGCCATTGGCCAATTTTCATCACATCTGTCATTTTGAAAAATGAACTGGCAGTTTGCTTCTAAGGTTCCTAACAAGTCGTGTATCTTTTTTTAGATTAACTTGTTTGCAAGAGACAGTGTAACAGGGAAGTCTTGTGCACACGGAACAGCTCGATTTCCTTGAAAAGCAGAGGTGCTCTTAAAGCTCAGTCTGTATCTATTCTGCAGTTGCATATGAAATAGTCACAAGACTCCAGGGTGGTTAGGCGGTATTTGTTTCCTGGGTAAAAACTTGGTAGCAATAGGTATGTAGCTAACCAGTATGAACTGGGGCTGAGTGTGGGACAGTGTGTTATGAATGCACAGCACTGAGAGCTAAGGCACAAGTGTATCTTCACTGCTTTTGTGGAGTTGGTGATCCTGAAAATGTATGCTTCTGGTGGGTTAAGAGGTACTGAGGTGCTGTGCTGGAGAAGGTTCTCATGATCTTTCTGGAATATGTCTGGGGTTTCTGATGCAGTGGCCCAGAGCCCGGGCCTGCCTTTCAAACGCTGTCTCTCACCTTGTTCCAAGTGGATTGAGGGCTGGTTGTTCTGCCACGAAGAGCTTGAGCTGCTGCTCACTCTTTTGTCTCCTCCTTTGCTGTCAGATTCTGTTACCTTTTCCAGCGCCTTTGCAGGAGAGATGTGCTGAGTCCTGCACACGCAGGTACGTGCACGCACGACCGTTGCGCGCCCTGGCTGTGATGGAGGGCTGTGTCGGCCAGCATTGCAAAGCCTCCAAGCATTAGGAAGTAAACAGGAAAAAGGAGAGGTGTGGCTTTCCATCTCTGCCTAATCACAGGTAAATTATTTTTTAACTCGATGTTAAATAGTACTGGTATTTTTAAGTGTGCCTATAATGAGTGTAGTGCATTTAATTCCTGCAGAAAGACAGAACCATATAATAGATTTTGGCTCTCCCGCTATTTCAATCAAGAGCTGCCAGGTTGGTGTGTACTCTGCAGGGTGGGACGGACCCACTTGAGCTCTCAGCCATTGTGCTGTAGGTGCTGGAGTTAGAGCTGAATTGTTTATTTGTTTCTTCATTTGTTTTGGGTATTCCTCTGTTTTGTAGCACTTTAAGGGGCTAGGGAGTTTATTGTGTTTGAAATGCAGGAAGAGGCTAAATGAACACCAGATGAGAGGAAATAGACGGAGGAAAATTAGGGCTATTTGCTACCAAAGGAAGTAATCATTGTACATATATTAAATTCCAATCTCCAGCAAGGGTGCACTGTGTTACGCCAGGAGTCTGACCGTAGAACTGAATAAATTATTGTCAACCTGCAAGTTGTGGCTGAAAGTGCTTCTTTAGGAGACACCATCCGGAGATGAGAGCTACTCAACATCCCCCTTCAGCTGCCTTAGTGAGGGGAGAGCTGCAGGTAGACCAGTACGAATGATCTGAGGAGCACCTGGCACATGGGCTGGGCTCACGGAGATGCCTTCCACCCGCCACAGATTTAACATTACTCTTTTTTTTTAAGAACAAAACAGAGTGATTTTCGGTCTTGCAAGCTGCAGACACCCTGTTCTGTCCACTTCATTTGGCAAGGACATTGAAAGGTATTTCCTTTTTTTTTTTTTTTTTTTTTTTAAATTGTAGCCTGAGGGCACAGTGTTTTGACAGTTTGGGGTTATATGGCTGAAGCTGACCTGTACAGCTTCTTTCCCCTTCCCCCACTGGTGAGGAGGCCGAGGCGTGCAGGATTAGAAGCGCTATCATTATTTCTCTCTTTATCTGATGGAAGGCTGCCCCAAGACAGCCTTGTTAGGATTTTGCTCTTCCTTTGAGGGACGGCAGAAAGCTCAGCATAGAACTTGTAGAAATAAAAAAATGAGACATTTTGGCTGTGTGGGAGGGAAGAATGTAATTGCAGTGAGGAACGGGGAATTGCGCAGTTCTTAGCAGATCTCAGAAACCAGCAGTGGGAAGGAAGATGGGAGTATCACATAGGAGTTTCGGAGAGAATAGATGGAAACGGGCTTGGAGAGACAATAGTATCATACTTAGAATCTGTCGCTATCAGAACTATGCCGACTGGTTATTAGCAAAAGCAAAGGACTTTTTGTTTTTTTTTTAGAGGTAGGAAGGTTTCATTTCCCCCTCATTTGCTGAGGAGCCTGCTGGCAGGAATTAGGGCAGAATATGTGGGGGGCTTCAGCTGCTCCCTCGGATCTCCAAGAACAGGTTATTTTTCATGCACATCTATTCAGTGACTGCGTTTGCAATATGGCCCTGCAAAAAAACAGTGCTGGCAAAACTGTGGCTGCTTTGTGCTGTGCTGTGAGATGGGAATGAGAGGTCCAGGGTGGGAAATCTGTAGGGCGGCACTGCTCCTGACATTGTGTCATGAAAATAGCCTTCAGTTAACTATTGTCATCTGACCTCAATCCCTGCTGAAGCGGGGGCTTTGCATAATCATTGAAGAGAGGGTCCCTGCTCCAAAAGATGTTATGTTTTGAAGTGCCAAAACAGACAAAGGAAACATTGTCAGCCCTTCACACACGGGAAATGGAGGCATGGAGAGAGAGCTTTGTCTGGGGCATACAGGGGAACTTTGACACAAGGGGTCCTGAAACTCAAGTTTCCTGAATGTAATTGTGTGCTACAACTGCAAGGCTGCTTCTGCTCTCTAATAATGGATTTTTTTCCTCTCCAAGACTTCAGTTCTACAGCAGGTTTGTTTATCAAAAACACGATTACATTTTGCTCAATTTAATAAATATTTTAGTGCTTCTTTCTTCAGACAAAGCTGCACAGCTTGCATGCACAGCAGAGTTGCAATGCTGAAGTTGCAAATGCAAAAGCTTCAGGTGGATTTTCACATTGGGTGCACCAAGAAGAGTAATGCAAGGAAAAGCAGAGATGTGACTTGAGCTTTTCCTTGCCCTTGTGGGGATCATAGCCTCCTGGATAGAAAGGGAGACTGCAAGAGTACTGGTACTTTAATGCGCAGCTTCACATGGGAAGAAGAATGAAATATCTTACTAACTAGAAGGCCCATTTTATTTCTCAAGGTTTTAACTCCAGGAAGGCCAGTGAGACTTGGCATGGCACGACCAAACTAGGATTGTTTGGGTTTTTTTATGAGGCACCACTGAGTGGAGCCATCTGGGCTACTAGAAGACTGCATTTCTGAAATGAGTCTTTAGGAACATTGGAGTTAAATAGCTGTCTGGGGCACCATGCTGAAAGGAAGGGCACCCCCAGCTCCATGTATTTTATGGGCTTATTTTATCTCTCGTGACAAAAGAGAACTTATTAGTCATGTAGTTCCTCATAAGTTTCAAACCAGTGCTGTCAAGTGGCACTTCCTGTGTTCCCCAACATGCTGGCAGAAAGTTCTCCCGACTTTCCGGCTCGCAGCGTTAATGGCAGTGCTGCTCATTCATGAGATCTAACTTTCCTCTGAACTTGAACGCAATCCTCAAGTTTACGTTTGAGAAATTATCTTAAGGAATTTCTTGGGTGAATACTTCCTTGGTCGTTCATCTAATAACAAAGCAGCTTATCTCTGTGGTTCCTGAGGCGCTGGTCTTCCGACAGATGTGCTCTTTGCTTCATTGAGAGCTGCATGAACCTGCACCTCTGAAACCAGTATCCTTCTGGAAAGCTGACTGCAGGTTTGGGAGCGCAACTCTCAGTATGTCAGCAGCGCATCTCAACTTAGGCAATTTAAACTATTCTTTTGCATTGTAGTCTTCATTTTTTTGGAGCTTTGTAAAAATTATGTTATACACTTTTGGGACAGCTTTCTGAAGAGCCTCACGGTGCCTGGTTCTGCTGCCTATACTCGAGCTGTCCAAAGCGCGTCTCACTTCTGTGTTAGAAGGCCAGTTCCCCTCCATCAAGCACTTTGCTATGTGGCAGGTCTGCAAAGGGGCACATCCAATTCAGTATGTAAGCTGTTCTACTGCATTTTCTATTCACTAAGATGGATATTAGAGAGAGATCACAGTGGTAAATCATCTACTGGTGCATCACATCAACTGAAATAATAGCTTTTATAGTACAGGTCTGAAGAAAGAAGTACTTGCTCATTCATGTTTTTACACTCCGTGTCCTGCTGAAGCTGTCTCTGTTTCAATGGATCCTGAAAGCTTTGTATGTCTGTTAATCAGATGTACTTACAGACTCTTAAAGGGGAGGGGACAGCAAACTGGAGTGAGAGTTACAGCACTGAGTTTAATGCCAGCTCTGCAAATGCCACCCATTCGGCCATATGCAAATCATTTAATATTTCTGGTTCCCTTGTCTACCAAATGCAGATACTAATGCTTTTTTTTCTCTCTATTTGTATAAGCTTCAGATTTGGGCAGGAGTTAGTTCCTCCCACACCTTTGGATGCCTCACATATGGGTCCCTGATCTTAGATGAAACTTCTTAATTGCTTGTGTAAGCCACATGATGATAATTGCCTTCAACCTGCTTCAGGAAAAGATGCACTTCGGATTACATTGGTGTAAATAAAAAGCCCACTATGGTTCCTAATTTAAAAAATGTTGGTAGTGTTTAGCATCAGTGTCTGTCACTTGCACATCTGGCATTCATCATTGCTTCCATTTTCCTTCCACTGTCATATTTTATCCCCATCTGTTGAGGTTTCTTAGCGGTGTCTGTATAAATGTCTGCATCACTGTCTGGATAGTTGAATCCTTACAGGCTGCAATGTAAATGAAGGAAAATGAGGTAAAGTTAAGGGAAGTGTTTCTCTTATGCAGTCTGCTCCCTGTCTTTCTCCCCTCTCCCTGTACCCAGAGAATGTGCTACACAGCATTGCTAGGCAGTGTGATACCCCTGCTATGAAGAGAGATGGAAAAGGTTCCAAAAATAGCAAGTGTTTTTAGCAGCCCTAGTTATGAAAGCAGAAAACAAGAGAAGCTGGAGCCCAAGCTGACACCCATGGCCATTGTTGGAAAGACCAAAATGCACTGCTTTAGAGCAACACTTCAGCAAATTAATAGTAACTTGGGAAAGCAAACATTCCTTAAAATCAGACTTCTCAGGCAACATCATTGATGTATTTTCTTTAAACTAAATTATTCTTATTGCAGTAATTTGGGCTACTTCTAGGAAGAATAATATTGATGGTGTTAGGAAGATATGGGTGCATTAATATTAGCCAAAGTCTATTTTTTAAAGAATTCTTGATTTTCTCAACCGACTGTGCAGTGCCCTCATAGTGGCCACCACATTCAGCTCTCTCAAGCTTTCCTGGCAGAGCAGCGAGCTGTAGCAGCTTTACAAAGATGCATTCCTGATGGGGAAGTGACTCTGCTGCCACCCCCAGTGCAAAGCATTTCCAGTAGCCCATGGGTGTGTGCGTTGACCTGCCAAAGCCAGCTGCTCCTGTGTGTGCCGTGTCACACAGCCCTGTGCACCAGGAGCACGTGTGGATTTAATTCCCTGCCAACTTCAACAACTAGAGAAGGAATTTCCCTGTTACAGAAACACTCTGGGACACGATGGCCCCAAGCCATTTAATGAAAAAAACCAACCCATTTCCTTCTGTCTGGGGAGGACCATTGCAAACTGCCATCATTAGCAGTTCCTTAACTTTATCCAGGCTCGACATGAGCCAGAGCCAGGGGCTCTCTCTGTGGGCAGTAGCTGCCATGCTTTCAGCCTAAAGGGCTGGCTTCATTACACATGGAACTGCAAGAGTGCGCAGGTTTCCACCTAGCAGTCTTCCCTTTACACCCTTTGTAGTCTCACGTATCCAAGTTTGTCTTAAGTTTAAATTGATGACAGCTTAGCTGAAATGAGAGCAAACTATTTCTACTGTCGCTGGTTGTCAACTCGTGCTTTCTTTTTCTACAAAGCATACTGGATTCCTGTTTCCCCTTTATTTTTCACTTACGTTCCTGTGGTGTTATCCTGCTATGCAGTGCAGACTCCCAGCTTTCAGCTGGGCAGCAAGGTCAGCAGCTGCATGAAGTGAAAATGATAGCCCAGCTTTTAAACAGAGCAGCTCCTGGGCATGTCCTGCAGAGCAGGCCTTCGCTCCTTCTGAGGCTGCATTCTAGTGGGAAAGGCCAGGCAGTCTCTAAAGTTACAGCTGCACTCTGAAGTTGGTGTATGAGTTGAATCCTGATGACTTATTCTGACATTGCAGTCTGTTTCTAGAAAGGATTGGACCGGTGAACGAGTTACTACTTGGCATGACTAAAATGGTGGGCAACGTGGGTCTAATGTTGCATGGAGTACTTAGCATGGGAGACTGCAAGAAGAAAATAGTCCAAGAGTACATTGGAATGGATGCCGTGATGTTGATTTCCTCTTGTCTTTTTGATGTCCACTCTACATCTCGTATTTCCAAGCATCTTTCCTGTTACTAGCAGGGAATTTATTTTATTTTCTCTTCTTCTTGTAGAAAATTCTACTACATCACCCTGCTGAGAGACCCCGTATCTCGTTACCTCAGCGAATGGCGGCACGTCCAGCGAGGAGCCACCTGGAAGACCTCCTTGCACATGTGTGATGGCAGGACACCAACTCCCGAAGAGCTGCCATCGTGCTATGAGGGCACGGACTGGTCAGGCTGCACGCTGCAGGAGTTCATGGATTGCCCCTATAACTTGGCCAACAACCGCCAGGTGAGGATGTTGGCTGACTTGAGCCTGGTGGGCTGCTACAACATGTCTTTCATCCCAGAGAACAAGCGAGCACAGATCCTGCTGGAGAGTGCAAAAAAGAACCTCAAAGACATGGCCTTCTTCGGCCTGACGGAGTTCCAGAGAAAGACTCAGTACCTGTTTGAGAGAACTTTTAACCTGAAATTCATCCGGCCCTTTATGCAGTACAACAGCACCAGGGCAGGAGGGGTGGAGGTAGACAATGACACCATCCGCAGGATCGAGGAGCTCAATGACCTGGACATGCAGCTCTATGACTATGCAAAGGACCTCTTCCAGCAGCGCTACCAGTACAAAAGGCAGCTAGAGAGGATGGAGCAGAGGATAAAGAATCGGGAAGAGAGGCTTCTTCACCGGTCCAATGAAGCACTTCCCAAGGAAGAGACGGAAGAGCAAGGACGCTTGCCCACTGAGGACTACATGAGCCATATTATAGAGAAGTGGTAGCCTAGGCAGACTTTTATATGAATGAATGATATTCTAGGGTTTCCATTTAAAAGATCATGGAAGTAAAACTGCAAAAACAACGGAAAAATATTTTATTTAAAAGCAAGTCTGTAAAACAGAAGGTAGATTGCTTCCTTAAGCATAGGGTCTTTTTACTGTTTCTTACAAGGCCGATGAGATTCTTAAAAAAAATAAATAAATACATAAAAATAAAAAAAGGGTCAACATTATAATGCAGAGGTAAAAAATGCACAAATGCAGTTACCCCCTCTTAAGGCCAAATGCAAAAGAATGTTTCTTATCCTCATAATTCAAACACAAATGGCAGAAGCAAGATTTTTTAAATCTGTTTTTCCCTGAGCGTAATGATATCAGAATACATAATTAAACAAACAAGGAAACAGAGGTGTTCTTTTGTGGATGTTTTCAGAGGCGGGATGAGAATTGCATTGCTTGTAAGTAAGTGATAACAGTGACTCAGCTGAAGATGCGCTGTGCTGTCAGGCTGTGATCTGAGCACAAGGGCAGTTGCTTCGTTTCAGCTGGCAGCCCCTGCTAGAAAGTAGAGCACCGTGAGTATAAAAGAAGAAGCAAAGCATCAGAGGATAAGAAACATGAAAACAAATTGACTGTGGCCTAAGATATGTACGTAGCACAGTGGTTTTGATACACTGCACTTGTATCACACTTCACAACTTCATAGGGAACTCATGCTCAGAGCTCCCAGTTCTGTTTCACAGGCAGGTCCCAAGCCAATATAAAAGCTGACCAAATTCTACATAGGCTCAAAGATGCAGCCCCATGTCATAGTGTCACCCTACACAATTGCCACTCATTCCTTCATCAGTATAATGTGTTAACAGCACATGAAAACCCCATCCTGCATACTGAGACAGGGAGAACAAGTGGAATAGTAATACTCCCTCGTAAATCTGCAGGACGAGTTCCTGTAAGATCCCACAAATAATCAGTTATGGCAATAGGACGAGGGGATGATTTTGTTTTGTTCATTGCTATGTGAAATACTTAACCACAACAAGCGTACAGATGTACCCGTATCTGTATTTTTAAAGTTATTTTTACTTGCTTTTGTCAAGAGATAATGGGCATCATCCTGCTTCCAGCAAAGTTGCTAGAACTGATTTAAGTGGGAACAGGATGGGGCTCTCTTCCAGAGCTGTAAAAATTTCTGACTGTGGGTCTGAATTAATGATGAGATGGTGCACATTGTCTTTTGGCAGAGTGCCTGCTCTGCAGCTCTCACTTTAAATGAACAAGCTGTGTTCAAAAAACTGGAAAGGGGAATCATGGATAATGTTTTTTTAGTCTCAGACCACTTTCAAAGCAGAACTCCTCTCTCTTTTAATGCTGGTTTTTAGGGACTCATGTAAGTTTAATCCTCCAATGTGGTGACAGTCCAGCCAGGTTCAGCTTACTGAGTTTTCAGTCAGAGAACAACAATGGCCTCCCTAATTCCTCTTCCCACTCGACAAATTGAAGTATGGCTTATTTTCTTGCTGTTGCAGGCACTTCTTTATGTGGCTGGAAGCATGGAGATGATGCCATTTCTGCCCTCTTCATGTCTCATCCCGTTACTACTCAGCTGGTAAGACCTGAACCAGCTACTGTCTGGGGTAAAATATGAATCAGATGGAATATGATTTGATTTTCAAAGGCTGTGGTAACTGCAGATCAATTATGGCATTAAAATCACAGAAGGAGAGGCAGAGGCCTGATACATCCAGTATGTCATTTTTGCAGCATCTCTCCCATCACACAAATCCACAGAACTGCTGCTCGTTTTGTACTTCAGTTCTCTCTCTGCCCTGCACACAGAGTGCCCTGTTTCCAGCTATTTCAATTTCACTCTCAGTTTTGCAAAGGAGGTGTACACCTTGCTGGTGGAGATGTTCTTCTCCAGAAGAGGGAGGATGACTAACAACTTGGGAAGAGAACCTACAAGCAGCACGTTGGGGTCGGATAGCCCTGTTACAGACCTAGTCCAAAGTCTGCTGACATCAAAGGATGTCTTGCCTGTCGATTTCAGATGGATGCTGGTCAGGTCTGTATCCTGGTGCTGCGGAGTGCTCACATGCTCATCTTAACGCGCTGTTACCATGCACTTGGCTGGTACCCTGCTTGCTGGTGGTATCACCATCTTTAAGGTTTTTTCACGAAATGATCCCTCTTTCCAGAGATGTGTATACTTGGTCATTAGCATCTGCTCCTAGCTGAAATGTGAGAAGCAAAATAAAGCAGTGTTCTGTTGTTGGCTTGGGGGCAGAAGGTATTACAAATCCATTTGCTCATCTCTGACTTCCAAGACTGGGAGGAGCTATGTTTGTTAGTTCCCGGCACTTTTATGTGTTGCTGTAACTAAAGAAAACATTTCTATTTAAAAAATGCCATTTTACAGGCTGTTTACCCACAAAACCAATATGGTAGATATAAAAAGCAACCATTTCATATGCACAGTTTGCAGCTCTGCCCAGAGGCATTTCGCTCTGATCTGCCCTGTGTTAGGGCTCCATCATGCACAAATGAGTACTGCAGCAAAGCCACATAGCCCCAGCACAGGGAGCACTCCGATCGTTCTGCACTGACAGCCAAATTCTGCTCCCATCTGCCAAGGGTGATGGTCAACAGGACCCCTGATGATCAGGACTGGTACCATAACTGGGCTCGTTTTGCCTGAGTTGTTCCTGTGTTATGGGCTCTGAGTAACCAGCTGGATTTTAATGGGTCTGTCTGCAGTGTTTTGTAAATCAGAGGCAGCCTCTGACCCCGGGAGCATGTTGGTAAAGCTTGTTCCAGTGTTTGCTTTGTAATATATTACAGTAACAAGCAAAAGGAATGAAACTACAGAGTCTCATTAACAGTTTCACTTCAACCCACAAAAGGAGGGCTGACCTCAGCACTGAGGCAGGAGTTGCTGGTTCCAATCCTGTGCCTGGCAATTCCTCCACTTCTCCACCTGTACATTGGGATTAGCTCATTTCCCCTTTGCAAAGAGGCATACCAAAGTAGCAGACGTATAGGATGCTGCAAAACAGTTCTTGAGTCTGAGTATCAGAAATGGAGAGAATGACACGAAAGCCACCCCCCGCCCCAGCTGCCATGCCAGTCTGTTCAAGGCTGTCTGCCACACTTGGATTTATTTAAGTGTTGTGTGCCAGAGCATAGGCTTCAGGGTGCACCTGGCACTATTTTCTTCCTTCTATGGGTTTAAGGGAATTCTTTTAACATGATGTGAATGTAGGTTTTTTGTGATTTTTATGTACTACAGTTCGAAGTGGTACAATTTCTTTTATTTTTAGGGCTGATGATTTGATGCTACAATAACATGAAAACAGTGTGTGTAGTTTTAAAGTGATTGGAGAACAATGGCTTTAAGTCACCCTGACAGAAGTAGTGGCCAGGTAGTATGTCCTCATTCAGTGTGTGCCCCTTCCTCCCAAAATGTTTTTCCTGTGACCCAGACACAATGACACCTTCTGCACTACGCAAAGTGTTTCCCTCTTGGGCCAGTCCGTGCCCTGTGACCTGCCTCCTGCAGGAGTCGGCAGGTTGGTTCCCCTCGAGTTCAGATTTCTCCTGGTCCTGAGACACTTGGATACACGTCCGTCCCCATGGCACATGTTCCAGGAACACCCCACGCAAAGCATTTACAGGAGCTGGGGCTGCACGAGGGCTCTCTGAGGGCTTGTACAGCCAGCAGTGTTTGTATGAGTGAGCATTTTATACAGTTCCAGGTTCCTGGTGCCTGGTTCCAGACAGAGATGGTGGGTCTCGGGTCTGCTGCCTTACGCTGCCTTGCATGTCTGCAGTCAAGAGTGAGGATGCAGGGGTTTGCAAGCAGACTCCATTCCTGCTTTGGGAAAGTGGAAAGCGCAACACGTGCTGCAGCACTAAGAAGGAAAAAGTCTTTTTTGCTTTTAGACACCTGAACGATGCAAGCTTCACTGCTTGCTGGGCATTGTTGCAGAGGAAACCTTGTGTTGCTCATTTGTCACAGCCCAGCTAGTTGTACTGAAGGAGCTGGCCTCCTACCCATGTTTCCCAGCTAGATGCCTCCCTGCACCGCCCCAAGTCACACATGCAGGACTGACGCAGGTTGCACAGGCTGGAGACCCAGGCCGACATGGGGCTCAGAGTCACTGAGGTGAAAACTTCTTGGCGCAGGATCTGTGCAAACTTCTGCCTTGCTTGAGTTTCTCCCTTCATCTCCAGCATCTTTGAGTAAATGGAGAGCACTCTAGGTGGGTGGTTCTGCACCCCGCAGTCCCTTCCATGCCTACAAAATGGGGAAGGCAATGGAAGCAGCAGAAGGAAGGCCCCAGCTGCATTGTCCCCCTCTCCAGGGCTGCCCTGTAGGAGCAGAAGGTCAGTGCAGGGCTGAGGCAGGAGCGAGGCAAAGGGACCACCGTGGTGGCAGCATGGACACTAGGCTGGGGAGTGGATGTGCCACCAAGCTCATGGAACCGCTGCGCAGAGCCCACTGCAGGCAGTGACAGCAGAGGGCAGAGCAGAGCAGGACCTGACTAACATTTATATCCCAGGGCTACAAGCTTCCCTAGCTTCTTATTCATATTTTGAGCTACTCAGACCTCCTCCTAGCCCATGGAATTTTTGAATATCACAAAAATAGTGCTACGCTAATTTGCAAGGCAGACTATGTGAAACATTGTATTTGGAAAGCCGTAGCTTGGAATGCAACACAATATCTGCAGGACTCAAATCTCAGGGCTGGTTGGTGCATTACCACCCTCTTGTCTCTGCTGACAGTAGCAGATCACGTTCCAGTGGCAGAAGTGAGCACAGGATTTGGTGTCACGTGGACCAGGCCATCCCAGCAGCAGGTGGTGAGCGGCAGCGCAGCGTGCAGCAGCGGGGTTTGTGTCTGCATGGGCCAAGCTGCCTGCAGCTGCTTGTGTTCTCTGTCCACTGTTCTGCCAAGATGAACGCAGTCCCAATAAGCACATGGGTATAAGGCCTGTGTTGTCCCAGCTGCAGGTAATGGTTTTCTCTAGTTTTGAGGCACGTAAGCTGAAAAACAAGCACGATTTGCAAATGAGTCTGTGTCATCCCTCCAAGCCCCACAGCTCCTCCTCCCCATTTTCCCCCCTTCATCTGTTCTGCAGACTGGATTGAGAGAGTTGTACAATAATGAATAATTTTATACTCACACGGTTTAGTGAGCATGATTTGTTTTGTACATACTAAAATATGATTTAACTTACTGCCCCTTTCCATCTTTTTTTCTTAAGGAAAAGACAGAAACCCCCACACTCTCTCAGTATGAAGCCCCTCTGCATTTGCACGTAGTCCACCAGGCAAACCTGCAACAGCCATCAGACTTTCCACTAGTCCCTTCTGGTGTCTGATTTTTCATACTTGTGGTTTTGTCAGAGGCTTTCTGTGCATCATCTCTTCTTTCCTCTGTGCTTTGTGATCTGCACAGGGAAGGGAAGGGCAATGCGGGCACTCTTTATTTTCCCCCTTTTCCTCTGTCTTGTGTGCATTATCTACCAAGGAACTCAGTTTTTATCTTATGGGAATTGTGTGACTGAGGATAAAAAACATGTGAAATATGCCCCCTCCCACCTCCCTCCTCCATCGGACGTATTCAGCTTCTCTGCAGTGCTTGTGCTGGAGCCATCCCATCGTGCTGAATGTGTATGGTTTGCTCTTTGTTTTGGTGTTTTTTTATCCTCAGTTGGGAACTTAAAAAAATAAAAGACAACAGTTCTACTTGAGCCACATAACACCTAAAGCTTTATATATTTATTTAAGGCATCTTACAAAAAAAAAAAAAAAAGTGTTAAAATTTTTTTTGTTTTTTCCCCTTCCACAAGGAAAAAAAAAAAAGATTGGATTTTAAAAAAAAATAGTCATCTGATTGTTTTTTGTCTAGATGAAGAATGAATGTTAGCAGACGAAATAAACCCTAAAACTGAACCTCCATGTGCGTGTCATCCTTGCTGGCCTCCGTCAGGGCGTGGTGCTGTGGGCCGCAGCGGGGAGTTGTTGTGCTGCTGCAGCGATGGTTGGGTCACACCCATTTCTTTTCCCACCAGCAGGGAGGGACAGCTGAGCCAGGCTGCTCTTCCCACAGCCCTGTACCAGCTCAGAGCCCAGTGAGGGCTGGCTGCCGCCTGGCTTGGGCGCAACACTTTCCAGAGAACCCCATGTGCCACCTGCTGCCCCCTGAGACCCAAAATGGTGGCGGTGGCACCACAGCCTCATCGCCTGTGCAGCACTGCCTGTCTTGTCCCTTTGGCGGGGGCATGGAGCAGAGCTGAGGGGAGGGCACTCTCATTCACACACAGTCTTTCTACATCATCTTTACGATGTCTCTTCCTCCTGGGAGCACCAGAAGGGAGGCGGCAGGCCGAGCAATGGAGGGCACCTCGCTGTGCAAGAAGGGGAAGACGGCAAAAAGGCACTGAGAGAGGGTGAAAGGAAGAGGGGAAATTGGTTACTAAGGAGGAACCACCAAGATGTTTGGGGGTTTTTTGGTGGGTTGTTTCACTGTTTGTTCTTTTTTTGTTTGTTTGTTTTCTTTTGCTGTCTTGGTCGCAGCAATGATTGCTCAGTTTCCTTAGGCTCAAACCCAGAATGGCCCTGTTCTGTTTGGTGAGTGTAACAGAAATGCCAAGTCATGGGTTGAAGCAGGGACCGAGCACCTGGTAGGAAGGCAGGGCCAAGCCAGGGGAGCTCAGGTGCATGCAATGCATCTGAGTGACCAGAAGGGTGGAGCCAGGATCCACCCCTTCCCAGACCTCATTTAAGGGTTGGCAGTGGAGGAAAGCATATCTTGCTGGAGATCCCTGTCCACCTTAGGCCTTTAAAGGGTAAGCAGATATTTTTCTTTTGTTTCTGAATCCATGGCTGCTGTATTTGGGCTTGTACTCATTTGCTGTGGCTAAAGACTTTGCCTGGTATGATTGCTGTACTTTCCATTGCATTACAGTGATGGTTTTCAACCTTAGAACCGCAGAGTGTCCTGAGTCAGAAGATACCCACAAGGATCATCAAGTCCAACTGCTGGCTCCCCACAGCACCACCCAAAAGTCAGACCCTGTGTCTGAGAGTTATGTCCCAGTGCTCCTTGAGCTCTGGCACTGGGGCTGTGCCTCCTGCCCTGGAGCTGTTCTGTGCCCACTGCCTTCTGGGGCAGGGCCTTTCCCTAACCCCCCTCTGGCTCTCCCCTGTCACAACCCCATGCTGTTCCCTTGGGTCCTGTTGCCCTCACTAGAGAGCAGAGCTCAGTGCTGCCTCTCTGCTCCCCCTTGCTTCCTGCATTAATTCATCTTTGGGCAGCACAGTTTCATTCCTTTTCCGTCTTAAGGATTCATGTGTGGGTCACCTCATGCTGTACAGGCTTTCAGTCAAAGAGCAGAAAGGGTGGAGGTTCCCTGACAATTAAATGTATATCCAGCAACAAGCATGTGCCGACAGATTTTTGTGAAAGTGAGCAGGGCTTAGCAGAGCACCATGTGTATAGTTCTCAGCACTTTATGGTAAGTATTGCTGTAAGTGACAATAACAGCAGGGATGTAAATAAATTACAGATAACTTAAAATTCTGGGCATTCTGCATCTGGGTGTGCTCTGAGCTGACCCAGGCACACAGATTTGGGCTCTGCTGCAGGGGGAAGCTGAGACACGGTCACACACTGACACAAAAACATCTATCACAGCCCTAACAGTAAAGCAGCATGAGCTTTACTGTAATCATTATTTCATACCATTCAGATTAAAAGGAGCAGTCAATGAAATAGTCATGAACAGAGTGGTATTTAATAGAGCATTGCCATGTATCTGTTAAAGCAGGCAGAGGTTGCAGGCAAGGAAGCTTCTCCAGCAAAGCCCTCTGTAATACAGTTGGTCTGAGAAGCAAGTGGCTTAGAAGAGAAACACACATTCCTGCATACTCATATTTTCCAATAATCTATAAGCCTAATATTAATAAAACTAGCAGTCTTCATTAATTTTAAGCAGTCCATACCCTATCTGGAGCATGTTCAGAGGAGAGGGTCCAGAGGAGGGCCACAATGATCCAACAGCTGGAGCACCTCTCCTATGAAGACAGGAGGCTGAGGGAGCTGGGTCTGCTCAGCCTGGGAAAGAGAAGACTGTGGGGAGACCTCACTGTGGCCTTCAAATATTTAAAGTGAGTTTATAAGCATGAGGGAAATCCACTTTTTACATGGGTAGATAGTGATAGGACAAGGAGGAATGGTTTTAAATGAAAGGAGGGGAGATTTAGATTTGATGTCGGAGGGGAAGGATTTTTGTTGAGATAGTGGTGAGGTGCTGGCAGAGGCTGCCCAGAGAGGCTGTGGGTACCCCGTCCCTGGAGGTGCTCAAGGCCAGGTTGGATGGGGCCCTGGGCAACCTGATCTAGTGTTTGATCTAGTGGCTGGCAGCCTGCCTGTGGCAGGAGAGTTGGAACTTTATGATCCTTGGGGTCCCTTCCAAGCCATCCTATGGTTCTATGATATTCAGGTGTTTTGGTGCATGCTGCTGTTTCTTAGGCATTAGAAATTCTTTCTCACTCACAATTTTACTGATTTTTTTTTTTTTACTGGTTATGCCATTCTCAAAAGTGTTTTCACCTGCTGAGAGTGTTCCCGTGCCTCTGTCCCATGGAAGGGTCAGCCCCCTCATGCAGAGGGGGCAGCTGCCCTCGGTTCAGAATGGACACCCAGCCAACAGCAAGAGGAGTCACATCACTGTGCTCCTGGAGCTGGGAGTGGGTGAGTGATTGCAGCGCTTTGCAAATGTTTAACAAGCTCTATGGCATTTACATAATTATTTTGCTCTCCTTGCTAATAATATCATTCTATCAGGCTGTAGTTATGGAATCCAGATGTTTGTGTTATAAATGAGTAGTAACAATAAATAACAAACATTTAATTTGTGCTGCTTTAATATATTCTAGTTCTTACCGGATTCAGATTGAGAGCTCCTTCCCTGTATTGACTTAAACCAACTGTTACACACAGTTGTGCCATGAACTGTAATGAAATTCCATGTGGCCTAACCTGGTTAGCTCAGGCTGGATACCTGATGCTGAAATGAATACGTGGTAATCAGTCATCAATTTTCTGGCACAGGCAGTGACAACATGTATAAATCACACAGCCCTTGTGAGAGTGAATGACTTCCCCACAGAGCCCTTTCCTTGGGATTGTGTTATTATTGCCAGACATTGTTTTCAGAACAAGAGCTCACAGCCAAATTAGTGAGTGCTGAGATGTTCTGCATGTAACAGCCCCCACTGGGGGGGGTACTGCTGTACCAACATGGTACTGCTGATCGCTTGTTTGTTTGTTTCTGGAATCTGAAATATTTCAATGCTACATAGGAATTCAGAAGCTGTTGCCAATTAGCCACATCCTCCTGTAGGCTGTTAAATTCTATGAGGCCAATGCACAACCAAACCTCTGTGGTGCTGGCAGTATTAAAGCACAGGCCTGTTGCTTGGTGCTGAGCTCTGGAGCCACCAGGAAGGCTCTGTTGCAGGACTGGCAGGCTTGGGGTCCATCCTCTTGTTGGTGGGGAGGTGTGCGGGCTGTCAGCTCTGCTCCCGAGCTCTGGTCAAGTGGGGAATGCTGCAAATCCAAGAGAATGCGGTCATCTGCTTGGATGATCCACTTCTGAAGTGACTAAAATCACTGATATTGGGTTATTCTGGGAGTGGGAGCAGAGGAGATAATCTTGAGGAGCAATCCCTCAACAGCAGCCTGCCTAATGTTGGCATGGGGTCCTTTAACCCAACTGCCTTGCATAGGTTTTCCTGTATTTCGTTCTCAGCCCTGCTGTGGGACAAATGAGTGCTCTCCTCACTTGGAAGATGGCTGAAAAGAAGTGTGGAATTCAGGAGGCAGTGGGTGGGCAGCCTCTGACTGCAGGCACCCACCCTGGGGAGGGCTGTGGCCCTCAGGAAGCAGCAGGCAACCCAAGCAGGGGTTCTCCTTTCTGTATACATGGGGAAGTTATTTACAGATTTCTGAAACATTGGTCTTCATTTTGTGCTTCATCAGATCTCCACTGCTGTAAAAACAGCACATTTCAGTTCATTCTAGGTGTGTACATGGCCTTATGCAAGGAGCTTCTGTTTGGACTTAGTCGTTTCCTTTTACTTCTTAGCAATGCTCATGGTTCTTTGAGAACATTAGTTTTGAATTTTTATATGTGTATATATAAAGACATTCACAAGAAAGTCATCGTGTGTCTGCTGAGGCAGTGTACCAAGAGGAACAACTGCAGCAATCACAGAAGCTCACTGTTGCACATCCGCCTGCAGGCTGCACTGTCCCACCGCACAGCGCACCTCCCTTTGTCAGCAGTCACTTGCTGGGGTCCTTCTCCTCTTGGCTAATTCTTGGTTCTGTGTGGATGTGTTTGTCCCTCTCTGCTTTCAAGTTATCTGTAGTATTTTCCCTTCCGAATGTTTTTCCCCTCTTTTTATTAAACACAGGAAAAAATTAGGAGTTCTTTCTATAGTGTGTCTGATGCTTTCTGCATTTCCACGTATTCACGTTTCTATGACTGAAACGCTGCTGCAGTTTTTGAAAAGCTGGAGGGAGAAGACTGGAGAGGCCAAGCAGAAGAGGATGAAATGGGTCAGCTGGTGTTCTGCAGATTGTGCTGCTACTGGGAGCCCAGGCCTCCCCCTCACTGTCTGCTGGCAAAGGGCACTGTCACTGGAACCTAGCGCCACGTGCTGCTATTTCCTGACCCTGATGTCAAACTGCATGGAGAACTTTCTGCGTGAGAACCAGTACAAAAGGCTCTGAGAGAACTCAGCATTGAGCAGCTTCCCGCATATGGAACTGGTGCACATTAGCTTTAATAACTGCAGCAAGTTCATTAACCTTTCTTTCCCTCATGCCCTTGTAGGGAAGTGCACAGATTCTCCATGCTCTGATCCATGCTCAGGAAATGGCTTCCACCTTCAGGACAGCAAGGCTGGGTGAGTGCAAATTCTTCCTTGCTCCTGCCAAGAAGGCTTTGTCTTTCCTGACATTTCCTTTCCTTTGTGTAAGGAGGAGGGTGGCAGGAAGGCAGCACTCTTCAGGCACCCCTATGTAGGGACACTGCTCACACATTAGTCCTTTGCTTTGTTTTCTCCTGCACATTGTCTGAAGGTGATGCAATGCAGGAGAGGCTTCAGCAGGGCTTTGGGGTAGTTGGGAAGAGCAGAGACCTGCAGGTGTCTGTAGCTGATCTAGGTGCTCTGCAGTGCCATTTACAAGCAGGTAATAAGGAGAAGCCTGTATCTACATCTGGAAACGTGCCAAAGTAGGCTGATACACAGCCTGCCCATAGAGATGGCACTCCGTGACAAAAAGGATTGAAAGGTCATCTGGATTAGTTGCCTGCCTCCCCTCCACCTGGAATTGCCTTGCCGCAGGTGTGTCCAGCTTGGCAGCTGTGTCATGAGCTTCCACTTCAGTGTGAGCAGTGAGCACAAACCCTGTTACTCTTCCTGTTCTGCTTCTAAAGGTGCTTCATGCTGTTAAGTGGTGCTGTGTGACAATAAAGAATAGCAGGGAAACTTTCTTACAATGATGCAGCAGGAGAGGTGTCTTTCTCCTCTAAGAACTCAGCTCTGCTTCCCTTCTCCGTGCAGCTTCTGACTTAAAAACGAAGAAAAAAAAAAACCTGTCTCATTTGAGTTTTCCATACATAGTAAGCACCGTGGGTTTTTACATATCTCATTATTTGAAATGCCGTAGCATTTGCATCCTTGTTCATAAAGTATGCCCTCACCATGCCATAAAAACAGGGAACAAAATGAGACCCTGCTTCAGGAAGCTGTAACCTAAATCAGAAGAGGGGAGAATTAGTTTTAGCTCCCCCCTGGGCTATGGCATAATCAGTTATCTTTGCATTAACAGGAAGGCGAGATTAGGATCTTCTCACTGTTAGCAGTGTGAGGATCTGCGAACTTGTCTCTTTAAGAATAAAGAAAAGCTGGCACAACTCAGATTTACATTTAGCTCCCAGAAACTCTTACTAACCTCAGAAGATTTCCCTTAAGTGTTTCTTAAAATGACTGTAAAAATACAAAATTCCTCAGTAAGGACATTGTCACCTCACTTAAATTCCCCAGTTGCCTGTCTTACTTTCCTGATCTGCAGAGCAGAGAATGAGTTGTAACTGTGGGGGAACAATGATGCGAGGACACCCGTGAGGAAGACTAAAGCCTCAAACTCCATTAGTGTGCATGAATCACAAGTTTCTTCTCACAATTGGTCATTTTTTGTAGTATAATGGAGTCCTGCCTTTGATTTTTTTGAATTTCTGCCTTTCGTCAGATTTCATGTTATCTCCAGATGGTCTGTTCTTTCTCCACCAGCCCCCTGAATTTTCTCATGTTGTTTCTCATGCATGCCACGAACGTGCTATGAGAGCATGCATGGTGTTGGGGCACAGAGTGGAGGAAGATCTGGGGGAGAACAGCGAAGATTTCTGCTAGAAATTCACTGGAGTATCAGAAGCCATTGCTGGCAGATCCCTGGCTCCAAGGCTTCTGTCCGTGGGGATGTACATTCTTTGTTGTGATGGTGTTGCTGGGGGCTTTTGTGGTTTTGAAGGAGTCTCTCAAACTGGGGTGTATTTTTAGGGGCTGGGCATTGCCCAGGTTCTGAGTTGCAAATGAAGAAATGGTAGTGACAGCCTCTTAAGAGATGGCTCTTCTCACCTGTATGGACCACTCCTGCCATCCTCCGCTAGCAGCCGAAACCACCCCACCTCCTCACCTCTCCCCATGAGGGTCCCTCATTGGTACAAGAGCAAATGCTCCCATGCTTATGTGGTTTTTGTGACTCGGGAGTGTATCCCAGGCCCATTCACTTGCTTCACACGTGGCTGAAGACTTTCCAAAGTAACAGATAATTCAGGACTTCTCCCTTGGAGCTCAGAGGAGGCAGTGATACTTGCTAGTTGTTGCCAGATGGAAAACACAGAGGCTCATGTTCAGTCCTCAGGGTTCTACCTAAATGAGACACTGCAAGTATATTTAAAAAGGAAGAGAGCTGGGAAATTACTCATGCTTCCTTGTTTTGGAGTGTGTCTGCTGAGGAGGATAGCGATCTGCTCCATTTAGAACTTACAGGAATAAGCAGAGAATTTCCATAGGAGCTACGGAGGAGTTGGCCAGCTGCTGCCCTGGTGCCAGGTTGTGTGCTTTGTGAGGGCAACAAGAGTGCTGTGCTTTGAAGCACACCTGGATTCTTGGTGGAAATCTTCAGCAAATCTGTGCATGATCTTCTAGAAGACCTCCCGCCATAGAGAGGATGGGAAGGAGCAGTGAGAAGAAAAGCAAAGGCTCTTGGTTTGTGATGAGAATTTCTTGAGTTTCAGCTTTGAAGGAGCTCAGTACAGGTCTAAGAACCCTTCCCAGCGTGACATCTGATACCTAACACATACTGTTCACCATGTGAACATTATGTCAGGTCCCATGGATGAGGATTAAGAAGCCCAAGTGGCTCTCCTCTCTCTTTCACTTGGTTTGGGGATCTGCTTTCCTAAACAGTCTGAAACAGGTGTTTGCGTTTCTTAGAAACTGAGGTCCAGATCCAGAACCCATTCAAGTTGTCAGGGATTATTTCCCTCCATGCACCACTCTTCCTCCCAGAGGGAACAGAACATCTCACCAGTGGGACTTCCAGCCCTGTGACAGCAGCTGCCAGATCACTGGGCCAAGGGAGGCCGTGGATCTCATGGCCTTTCCATATTTCAAGATATGCCCGAAATCTTATCTCTTATGTTCATCTTTTCTACTGCTGGAGCCAAATGCCATGCCAGGCTGTTGGAACTGAAACACTTGCTGGAAGGTTGGTGTAAGCCAAGTGGGTGAGGGACCCTGAAGTGCTGGGCTAGGGCTGATGAAACGGACTCCCTTAGCCTGAGTGCCCAGGGCTGTGAGTGTCTGTGTCCATGGGAGCCTGAGCGAATGTGTGGCCTTGGGCTCACTGCACCAGGTCTGAGGAGGCAATACAGGGTCAAGGTTAAGGGGCAAGCCAGCACCACAGCCTTTGTTTTCAGGGAATTTACTGTGCATCTTTTTTTTTCCCCCTGAATTTACCTTCTTGTTTTCAGATGTGAATGGAAGCAAGGCTAAAATTTGACTGCTACCTATGGTATAGAAAAGTCCGGAGCAGTGGCATTCAATTTCAGTCTTTCACAGGCTAACAACTCTTGCTTTCTGAAACAACTGTGTACCACTGTACCACAAGCTTAGCTGCAAGTTAAGGCCCCTGTGGGTTCCCTTTGTGAACCTCAGAGCCTGTGCCTGTAGCATGAGATGCAGACGGACAGAGGTAATGCAGGCTTTGTGTGTGCTACAGCCGGACACATTCCATTTACAGGAGACAGGCATGCATGTATATCCTGTACTAACAGCATGCACGCAGACTGCTCCTACAGAGTGATGCATCTCTGCCTGCAGAGCAAAAGTGACAATGCACAGCAGCTGGTCAGTGCTCATCTGTGATGAAGCCCATTCCTGCGTCCCAGCTCAGGCTGGGTGGTGGCTCCTGGCATCTTTGCAGGAACAGGAGCTTGTTCAGAGCACAAATCATCCTTCCACTTGCTGCCTGATGAGCTGTGGAGTTCTGCTTCAGCTGAGTGGTGTGAAATTACTACCTTGGAACTACTGATCAGAATGAGCTCTGTTTTTTATTACAGGCTCTGTGATAACAGAGGAAATGGGCACCTCTTCTGGACCTGGACTCAGCAAACGCCAGTACCCAATGCCCGTTGGTGCAGCACTCCTCTCCTCACAGGTAAGTGACAGGGAACTCAGCCATAAATTGTTTCTCTGTTGACCTTAAATCAACAGCAGGACCCTGGGTCTCAGCTAAGTTACTTTGCTTTTTAACAATCCAAGTAAATACTGATCAGGCACACTCATGCAACTCTGTCATAATGGTGAAGTTTGCAGTTTGCTGGCAGTCTTGTGCTTGATCGTATCATTTGCTCCTCAATTAACGACCAGCTTAATGGCAGTTAGCTTAGGATCTTTCTTGCTGCAGGGTGTTGATGCAGTTCTGGAATGTGATTGTACTTTGCTGTGGTATGTTCAAACGTGTTTAAATAATAGGCGGGAATTGCTCCGTAAATACTACTAATGTAAACATATCACACAGCCCCAGAGTAATATGTTGGAGATTTTTGTGGACTGCTCATCTACAGCTTTAACGGAGCTACCAGTAGTTAATGTGGTAACTCGGCTCAGGCATCGAGAAGTTCATTTGTATTCTCAATGACATCTGCAGGCTTGCTGCATTTAAATGCTAACTTTCCTTTAAATGCTCACTTCTATGTTGCATCTCATTCTAGGTAACTTTCAGCAGCTGCAGAAGAGAAGAGCCTAGTTCCATCCCACCACCACCTCCTCCCTGCCTTCCCATTGAAAATACACACATTCTAATTCCTGTGCTTTTGTGTTTGTGTTGGATGTGGTGATGCTGGGACCTTAGAATCAGCCTGTTTGGTAACCTTCTGCAGCTAGAGAGCCTCTACTTTTTGTTCTTATTGTATTCGGAGCTTCTTTTCCTAGGCTCTGTACGAGCTGAGTGTAGTTACATGATATTACTGTTATGCAATGATTATGGTGTTCTGTACATTGGATTTTATATTCTTCTATACAAATGTGTAGGAGTCCTGAGCTGGTCAGGAGTTAATTACATCATGTTAAAGGCCACTTTCTAGCATAACCCTGGGCTCTGGTTCGTATCATTTCTCCACACCACATTTCACCATGAAGCTGGATGGCACTGTGAGGAACAAGCCTTTAAACGAATGGCCCTCCTCGCATTCCCAGGAAGCAATCTATTGTCAGGAAACTCCATTCCAAGCACAGGAGAAGAATGGAAGTTTGTGGCATGTACAGTTTATGTGGGCAATAAATTCAATTGTTCTGTAATCAGTTCGAACAGTTGATAATGTTTTCTCAAGCTGTGGCTCCAGGAGACTGCTTGGTCAACAGGGAAGGCGTTCTGTGTGGAACCATCTCTCCAAAATTCTGTTTGCATGATTCGTGCCTCGTGGCAGCTGTCGGAACTGGGGTTGACAGCTGACTGCTTTTGTGTTAGCTGTTTCTCCAGAAATTACTTTAAAACACTTTTTTAAGTTGTTGTACAGATTTGAACTGGGTTTGTGTGTATGGATCTTAGCTACCATTCAGAAAAAAAGCCTCCAGTGTAATAAATTTATAAATACTCACTGAGCCATACGACCAAACACAATGCAGTTGGTGCAACTGAATACATTATTCATCGCTATGCGTTATTACTAGCCTTGTAACTCAACAGCGACAGCAAATCAGAGCCAAAAAGAATGAAAAGGGGCATAAATAGTTGAAATAAATAATGTATCTGCTTTCAGGTCGTCAGTCCATTGCTTAAACAATACTGTGTTTCTTTGCCCCCTTTTTTTTTCTTTGCCATTTAGCACTGCTTGTTTTCCTTGATTCAGTTTGCCTCCTGCCACCGGGTTACTTAGAGAAGGTTGTGCATTGTTTTCTAATCACGAGATGAATTAATTCTTTCTCTTCCCTTCTCCTTCTGCTTTGGATTTCTATTATCAGAGTGGCCTAGCTACTGATTTCAGTGAGACTTTAGTTATTTACTTGTTGCTTTCCTGTGACCTATGGACTGAGAGCATGTTTTGGAGCGGGTTTCCTGTCTCTGAACTCTTGCTGGAGGAAGCATGGGAAAACTAGTTTGTGAAACTTGCACTCTCTTCTCCATGAGTGTGCTTGGGTGTGTTCTAGCCAAATTCAGCAAATGATGTTTTGGAAAAATGTTTGGAGATTCCTGTTGTGGTACAGGCATATGGCTCTTGCTTCCCACCCCCCTGCCTTATCGCAGGCAGCTAGAGATACAAGCAAAAGGGATTTCGAGTCTGATTTGGAGTGTGATGGTTTTTTTGGGAGCTGCACAAAAGGCTCTACCTAGAAAGTGAAGAAAGTAAGGAAAAAAAAAAGCCAAGGAAATAAAAGGGAAGTTTAAAAGTATTCAGTTTTGAACTGGCTGTTGTGACTGCTCTAGGGAAGTGAGTGTGACTTGCTTTTTAATTTTTGTGGAGAACAAATAAGACAAGGAGTATGTATTGCTCCTCTGGATGTGTGAAAAGAGCACCCAGAAGAGGCAGAGCCTGGCCGTCTGCACCTTCTCTCTGTTGTTTGCGACGTGGGCATTAAGCTTAATAAGTGAATGAATAAACAAACAAACAATTTGGATGGCTTCCTGGGTGGCTGTGAGGTAAGGCCCTTACAACAAGACCTTTCTAACGTCTCGTTCCTCATCACCTGAAATATCTGGGCTGTGCGGAAGAGCTTTAGAAATCAACTTCCAGATGTTAAAATATTCACTTTTTGCTTGTTGAGCTTCAGATCGCTTTCCTGCTTCTTGAATGCAGTTCTTGCTTTGATCAGCAACACAAAGTGATCAGGGACATTTATTATTCCACAGATCTGGGCTGGCAGTAGGTTTCTCCTGCATTACCTGTCTGGCATGGGGAAAGCAGCAGAGGAAAGAACTTTGGAGATGATGAGGAGAAGGATGGTATTTTGTTTCCCAATAGGTTTGTTCAAAGAAATAAGCAGAAAGGTACTGAGTAAAACAGACAAAAAGATTTGCTTCCAAGTGTGGAGACAGAGTGTCCCACCCAGAGAGCATGTTCTTTTTGATGGAGCTCAATCACAGCATACTTTCGGATTCTTTACCAAAAAAAAAAAAAAGGGAGGGGAATGGGGAGAGGCATTCACAATACATTGCACTTCTGGTGCTCACAAACCCTTTCAAAAAGAAAGCAAAGTTGTAGCAGTGAACAGAATTAAAGCCTTGAAAACATATCCTTGATTTTTAGAGCCTTGTAGGAGTTTTTCATTGCTTATGCTGCCCAGGCAAAAGTGTATCTCCAAGTGGGATATGAGACAACAGTCACCCTTGGAAGTACCAACTTCTGCCCCTCCATCTGAGCTCGTTCCACCACAGGGGCAGGTAGGAAGATGCTTGGGGTTTCTCTATTACTTCCTACAGATGATTTTGGCCACTTTGATCAAAAAGCTTGTGAATGTCATGTGCAAAGATCTCTGTTTCCAGCCCGTTTCTCCTAGAATCAATCCGATTTTGTAAAAGGTGTCCTAATTCCAGTGTTGTGCTAAAAAGGGATGGTCATATCCATTTCAATTAACAGATTGGCTCTTGAGCTGCACTAGGAGGTTGATGGTAAATCAAATGGAAGCAGTTCCATGGGAGTTTGTTATTAATAATTGTGTGTGTGTTTGTTGGTTTTTGCTTGTTTGTTTAAAAAACAAAAAACAAAAACAACAACAACAAAAAAAAAAAAACAGCCAACGACAGATCCAGAAGAGACTCTGGCTGTTCCTTTTCCCGGAAGAAGTTTGACTGAGGTTCTTTGAACTTCACTGGAAAGCCCTAAGAACACCATGTCAGAAAGTCTAGGAAACATAGATATGTTTCACAGAGATGGTATTAATTGTGTGTCTTAACATGCATGCAACAAGCCGGTGCAGCTGTAGCGCATCACAGTGTGCTCTTCCTGTTTGTGGCTGAGTGGGGTAGAGCTTGCCAAGCTCTGCTCTTCTGTCGTTGGATTTTTTCAGGTTTTTTTTATTTGTTGGGGGTTTTTTAGCTGAATGCAACAGTAGGGCCACATGGGACAAACATTTCCCGATTTAAAAATTGCTCTGAATTGCTGGGAAGGGGTCAGCAGGCAGTTGTGGTTCTTTTCAGCAGTGCAATTGCTCCATCTACAGGTCCAAGGTCTACTCGTGAGGTCATTATTGGGTATGGTCGGATTGATTTCCTCCACCTCTATCTATAAAAGGACAACGGATCTAAAGATCTGCCTTGAGGAGTCTGCTGCTGTCATTCTGAGTAGCTGAGAGCTGGGTCACTTCCCAAAAGGGCATTTGCTTTTGGAAAAGGATTGTTAAATGGGAAGAGTGCCTGCAAAGATTTACAGGGGAAAAATTTAGAGAGGAAGTGAGGGTGTTTGGTGGGCAGTTACTTGGGAGCTGACTTCCATTGCTGTTGGTGTGGTGAGGCTCCAGCAGCTTCCCAGCAGCAGGTGGAGGAGTGAGAAACCTAAAACTTGTCTAAAGTGACCCAGGTAAATCGGGGAGTGGGGATGTGGCAATAGCAGCTGTGGTAGCAGGGTACCTGGCTTGGTGACTCACAGTTCCTCTACCTCTGCTACTCATATCTTCATCAGTCTGACCCAACACATGTTCAGCACCTCATGATCTCCCAGTATTTTTCCCAAAGGAAAACTTCAGCCACGGATGTTTAAGAAGAGTCTGAAGAGCTGACTGCAAAAATCAGCAGTCCCATGGTGTTACTTCTTGATAGGCTGTGGAAGAGAAGGCAGGTGTTCCAAAATAGTGGACCCAGGGGTGAGTTGTCTGATGTCTGAAAGAAAACAGAGTGAGAGTCAGTGATGTCTTGAGACCTGAAATGACTCCTGAGAGAGTTTTATGGAACGTATTTCTTGTCAGACAAGCATGGCTTTGAGGAATCACAGGTGTGAGTTTAATAGCTGCATTGAATGCATATATAAATCCTTCACAATATATACCTTATGGCTCCAAAAATAAGATTAAAAGAATGAAGAACCATCTAACAAAGCTGAAGCAGTAATAATTAGTGGGAATCCCTATTGAGGAGATGTTTGAGGTCTGTTTCGTTTTCCTGCAAGGTTCTGCAGTGCTTTCATATAAAGATCTGGAAGTAATTGTGGTGATGGCGGCTGAGCAGCAGTAAGTCATGCGCAGCAGTGCAGTTCTTAGGGCCTCTTTCTGCAAGGGAACCAAAAAACCAGTCAGGTTAGGCAAATGTGAAATTGCACTTCTAGAAACAAGACACACAAGGAGTTCCTGCAAACAGGGGCTGTGTTCTTGAGTCCAAAAGGGGTTTGGTGATTGCAGCGGGCGAGCGGTTCCATAGAGGTTTGCAGTGGGACGGGCAGAGCCTCCTGTTGTGCTTGGAGATGTGACAGGCAAATGGGTGTGGATGTGCAGAAATACACACCCATGTGCTGCTGTTTTTTCTTTGTGCAGTGTTAATGAGATTGTTCCTGGAATACTTGGAATTATGTGCTCAATGGGCATGCAAAAATTTCTATTTCTTTATTTAAAAAATCAAACCAGCGAACCAGAAAATACCAAGAAAACAGTTTATGCTGTTCCATAACCACATGTATTGCATAGGGCTTTATTGCCAATCTTCACAGAGGAGAAACGCTATTTTAATTCCCCATCAAACCACAAACAATGTCCTTCAAGTGTTTTTCAACAACCCAGTGTAACTTTCTCCACCATTTTACCAGGCACGCTGCCTGTAATTACCTGGGTCTTCCTTAATGCACTTCTTGAAAATTGGAGCAATGTTTGCCAGCATCCAGTTCAACCAGGAACTCTCCACATTCCCAAGAACACCGAAAAATAACTGAGAGAGGTCTTGCGCTGACATCAGCCAGCCCTCTCAGTGCCTTGGACAAATACTATGGGGTCTACAGACTTGCGTGCATCCATGTGGAGCAGCAAACCCCACCCAGGTTCAGGGTTGGCAGCAGTGGATCGTTACTGCAGTGACACTGAGGGACACTACAGCTAGGGAGCACATGTCCTGGCACCCTTCTGTTGTACATTCCTGTGCTTACAGGTATGCATTGATATGGGCAGGTGGATGAAGAGGGGAGACACTTTCCCATGGCCAGCAAGATCAGATTTGGGCTAATATAAATTCAAAAGTAATAAAAGGAATTTGTACAGTAAGATTCAAAACTACTCCCTCCCAAACCAGCTCGCTCTTTGGCACGGAGGGCAGTCTGTCTCTGATGTAAAACCATGCATCTGTACAGCCACAAGCATGAATATAGGCTGTTAAAATTAAAACTGGGGGAGGGGCTGGGGAGGCATATGGCATCCATTTATTCCTTCTGTCCGCTTCCTTTTCTACTTTCAGTTGTCTCCTAGAATTTGTTCTCTCTTTCTGAACCTGAGCAAGTTCAGACAACCAACTGCAGGAAACCAAGTACATATTTCAATGGCATTCATAGACACTTTCTGCGTAAAACTGTCTACTTTTCATCTCTGAGAAATAAAGACAGTGGTTTGGAATGTTGGCTCAGCTTCCCTGAGTTCTTAAGAATGGACAATGAATTCAGGGACACAGGCCCAGCTTTGTAGTGGTAAGCACTGTTATTTGAGAAACACTGACTTCAGCTTTCCCAGTGCAGAATCCTTTGAAAAGCATTGCAACACTAAGTGAAAAAAGCCATACTCTGAGTAACTTCATTAAAACATCAGTTATCAGAACCAAAATAACCAACAGGAGAGACACAGGTAAAGAACAGAAAGGCTTTATTATATGAGACATCATCTTATTGTTGTCACCATATTGGGAAAATTGCTGTGATCTCAGTTCAGGTAATATGCAGGAGAGAGTAACTTCCCCTAGGTCATTAGGTATCAGTGCCACAGAGTTGTGGCATATTCTTGAACCAATTTTGATTTCTAGAACCATGACTGGATTGTTACTACTTTACTTTGTACACCCCCCCTTTCACTTGTTTTACAACAAATCCCCCACCAACTTGATGAAAGAGATATCTCAACAACATACTTTAGCATTTCTCTGCTATTTGTTCCCTAATAAGACCGCAAAATGTTCCTTTCAAAGTAACATAATATTTTTTCAGCATCAGCTTTTCATCAAGAGGACAACTGTGTTAGAGAGAGAGACTGGGAACAGTGGCACTGCCTTGCCCCAGAGGTGCCCTTTCTAGACTGAGGATACAAAATTACACTGTAACCACTTTAATCTCAACTTTCTAGTTTTCTTATCCTTTTTCTTACTCGTTTCCAGAAACAGGTGTGGTCAAAAGCAGCTCTGGCTCAGTAATCATCTGATTAGATGATTTTAGATTTTAGATGGAGCTGGCTGAAGATTTCCTATTAAGGCTCAGCTGAGCACTACCAGCAAGAACCTGCAAAGATCCAAAACATGTCAGTATTCTCCTCTCAGTATTACTCTTGTGTGCAAACAGTGGCTTCCCACAAACAACCGTAGTACTTCACTTTCTGAATGCCTAGTGCCATGAGGATTTGATGGTACAGGACTCTTAAGAGTACGGCAAAAGGTAGGAAAGCTCACCATACTTGTGCTTCTGGTTTCTTTCCCTTCCACCGGATTTGGTTTGTTTTTTTTTTTAATAAGATCTGAACAGAAGAGTATGGTCTGTGTTAAAGAGAAGGAAAAAAACAACCAACGTTCTCCATAGCTTGCTCAATTTTATAATTAAAAAGAAAAAACAAATAGTGGTGTGCGTGTTCAAGTGCATACATTAACTATTTCAATGGAGGAGCATAATTAAAAAAATAATTCTGCAACTTACACTTAACTAAGAAATATATTTTCTTCTTACCCAACTCTAAAGAAGGTATTGTAAATATTGGGTTGAATTTCAGCAAGTTACCTTATTCTCCATCTTCTGGCTTTGAATAACGTTTGAAAAAAGCAAAGTTAAATACGGTTTTTTTGGTAAGAGGAGGTCTTATTTTACAGATAAGTGCAGTTTTCTTGTTCTGATCACTGGGACAGACTCTTTCTGCACCCACATCCCATCCATCCTAAGCACACCTCCTCTGCTGTGCCAGTCCAGCCCTGCATGAAACTGGTGCACAGCTGCTGCCCTCCATGGGCACAGCTGTGTGCCATCCATGGGCTCCAAAAGGGGCAGAAGAGGGGTGCAGCTAACATAGAAAGGGGAACACTACAGGTGTTACTTTATTTTAAACAGACTAATATGGTATCTAATAACTGACTTCAATTTGTTGGCAGGCACATTGTTGGTCTTTACACTAAAAAAAAAGTCCTTCTAGGGTAAGTCTGCTTAGCCTCACCTGGAACAGTTTGACAGCAAGCATAAAGCACTTGTAAGCTACAAACCATCAGGGAGACCGTTTGAACTGAAAACCCCATGAAGGGGGAAATGCCTAAGCTGAAAACTCATGCTCAGTAAGTTCATGGTTTCATACCCAGCCCCTCACGTCTGTGCAACTTTCCCTATGGAGAGGGGGGACTGGTCTCCTCTTTGCCTTTGCAGAGCTACCCATTCTGGCACCTGCTAGCAGTGTGTGCATGGTGGTGCTGATTTGTTTACTCACCTTGTCACCAGTGCCAGCACTGAAAATTTAAGGGAGTGTCTCTATTTCATTTACCACGTTCTCCAAGAGTTTGGGTTAGTGATTTGGGCACTGTCAGAAATCACAGAATCACAGAATTGTAGGGGCTGGAAGGGACCTCTAGAGATCAAAGAGTCCAACACCCCGACCAAAGCAGGCTCCCTAGACCACGTTGCGCAGGAGCTGCCTATCTGTGGCACTGCCCTGTTGAACAGTTTGAACTCTACAACTGATGTCTTTTAGATTCCTCCAGAACTTTTATGTGATGTATAAAACAGTATTTCTAGACAAATATCTAAGACAGGATTATCTTTAGGGGGAAGTTCTTACAGCACAGAACATCAATTTGTATAAAAACATGGGAGGCAGAAACAATCCCAACCTGAATCTCCTAAAGAAGCAGTGCATACAGAGCTACCTTTCATTTTAGCATAGAAATACCAGTTGGGTTTTTGTATTTCAACTCTTCCAAGTCTCTGTGTTCCAGGGAGCAGACAATAATCCTACAGAATGAGGGAAGCAGGGTTTGAGGATTTTTAAGTTCACATAACTACTGCAGTATCTTTAAAAATTAACACGTGGATATGAATTATTAAAAAAAAAAAAAAAAAACAGCTCAGGCTAACTCATCCTTGGAGCAAGATGTTTTCTTGTCAGTGTGTTAAAGGAAAACAGATGCAACTCAAATATTCCAAAAACCCAAAATGAAATTTGGAGAGAAATGCGTGCGAGAAAAAAAGATTAAAGGACTGAATGTGAACTAAGGCGTAAGACCTAAGAGCTCCGAAGTTTTTTATTCACGTGACAACATCTGTGTTCGAAGAAAAATAAAGTTAATGAAATGTACATGATGAAAAGCTTCCAAGCTTCCACAGATTTTTCTACAAACAAAAAACATTTATGAATCAGTGAACCACAGCAATGGTAAGGCCCTACCGGCTTTGTAGATGGACTTGAACTCTGAGCAAAGACGGAAGGAGGGCACTTTCGTTTCCAGTCAGACAGGCTACGACAAACTGAACAGTCCAATCCAGTGTTCTGCTGACTTTGTAAGCTTAGGCATTTGTATTTGGGATGGGCATTTACACAGATTGTGGTAGCTTTACATGAAGTCAAACCCTCAAAAGTTGGGCAATAGACGAAGACAGGAAATGGAAAGTAAGTAATGCTGGATTTGATTAAAAAAAAATAAATCAAGGGGATACTGAACAAATCCAAGGAGAATTGTTGAGTGTTTGAAAACTTGCTGATGAAACAGTATCCCAATTGAAAGCATGATTCGGAGCCTTGTAAAATTACCTGGAAAAATTAACTCCATCAGTTGAGGTTAGGACTTAGGTTCTAGCCAACAGCTCACTGGGCTGCATTTTCCAGGCTCTCAAATAAGATCTGAGGCTAACACAGGATCTTCATCAGTGGTGGAGGCAGCAACAGCTGAAGGAGCAGGCTGGGGCTTTTCCAATGGATTTTGAGGTTTTGTTTCTGAAATGCTGAATTCCATCATGGGCTCTTTCATCTCCACCACAGGTGCAAAAAAACGGTAATGCTAATTCCAGCAACCCAGATCTTATTTCATATGCAGAAATTAACCCAAAGGCAAGTAATAAAAATGCATACATCATCCCATTCAATTATTCAGCAGTTTTGCAGACATACCGGAAAAAAAAAAAACCTAGCTTTCAATATAAAAATTGTCTATGAAACAGTCTAACTTCAATTTTTCTCCATTGATCATAATTCCACATGTGCTGCTGCATCTGTAAAAGAGGAGAGAAGAATAAGTACTCCATTTCCAGCTTCCTCAGTCTGCAGATTGGTTTGATACTTGACATTTAAATCTCAGAACTTGTTATTTGCAAGATTACCAGTGACTGAAGAACCATTCCTACTCATCGTGTATAACAACACTAAGTACGGGCTAAGGTAAGGCTGGGTTCATGACACTGCATGAACAGTGAGGATCTTTAATGGAACTGAAAAAAGGGTGAAACATATGTCTCTGTTCTCTAAGTTGCAGCATCAAGTTAAGTTTCAACCACCTCTTAGCAAGGTGCTTCTGTCCCACTGAAATATGCAGGTTACTTAAAACATCCTCCATGCAAGCCCTTGCACAGTGCAGGCTTACAGTGAATGAGTGTGAGGCTTTACCCCAGTCCAAACAGGTAGGAGGAAAGTCAGAAAATTAGGAAAACAGCTGGAAAGATTACCTTGTGTGTATTGTCCTGACAACTGAGCTGGTGTTCCTGTTTCTTTTTCTTTCTGGAAAAGATTATGGAGCTGTTTGATTTCTTGATCATAGTCCTGCCACTCTGGAACTATCCGCATTGCTGCTTGCAGCTTGGGCTCTTTGGTCATTGGGTTATTACACTGCAAAGAAAACATAACAACTGTTCAAACACTTCATGTAGAAATGAGCTTTACTTACTGAATAGAGTGATGCTTCCCCCTAGTGGAACTGATCGGTTATTGGTGAACACATAGTACATGCCAGTATTACAGCTAGACTAGAGCATAAAGGCTCTTCCCAAACTCATAATGCTCTAGGTAAGAAAAGTATACACAAGTAAAAGGGAAAGAAAATGAAGTACTTAAAAACGTTAAAGAAACAACAAAGGGTGAGGCACCTACATCTGAGGTTGGGAAGCATCCCTAAGTTGGTCACGGTCTCTTACTGAGGAATGAAGGAGCCATTCTGTACTTACCAGATCAATAGTTTTTGCTCTCTTCTTTGAGGAATCATCACACCACGTTTCACACCAAAGCCACTCCTGTGGCAGCGATTTAATTGGCACCTGGTGGATCATGTTGTTGGGCAAATCCTGGGGTGAAGAATAAGACTGAGCAGCAGTTTCCACGGTGCCGGGCAGGTGGCAAACAACCGTTCCACCGCACAGCACTGAGAAGTTTTGTAACTTCTGAAAATAGAGAGCTTTTTTCCCCAGAGCAAATGAATAGTCATCTATTTACTCTCATTTCAAACAAAGTCCTTCAGAAAAATAAATAAATGAAGTGAATAATATGACCATTGATCTTACTTTGTTGAAAATGAGGCTAGTAGCAAAAAGAATTAAAGTTGTAATATGAATCCAGTGTCAGACCTGAACTGGATCAGTTTGGAAGACTGTGCTCAAGTGAATAAAAGCATTGTGTTACTTTTCCACGAACAACAGCAGAAGCCTTATATCCACGTACCCAAGTCAGTACACAGCAAAGCACTTGGGGTCAGGCAGCTCAAGAAGCAAGTACTCAGCCGTGTTATGTATTTGCCTTGGATCATACCAGAAAAATGGAAAGTCCGAAGGCATGTAAGAGGAAGGTGTTGTTTCCATCCACCATTTGCATTCCATTCTATGTTTATCCGTCTCATTTGAAGGCAGGGAGTTATTGGGGCTGCTACGGGTATTGGGCAGTGACAGAAGTTTAGCCAGGAAATGAGAGGTCCTAACCTGCCATCAGGTCACAGTAAATACAATCGTACATACATACAATAAATACACACCTGATCAAGGTTAGACAGACTATTAGGATCCTGACTGAGACCCTGATATTGTCCTCTGAGGCGGTCTCCAGCTGCTATCTTTCTGAACTTCTTCAGATCCACAACATATAGAGCACTGCATGGAAATGACACAATTAGCAGTGGCATTTGACTGATGGGCAGATTACCACAGTCTCAGACTCTGAGATTCAATACATCAAAACAATTTGATATACTGCCACCAAGAATTATCTAATACCAGGCAGGAAAGCAGTTCTAACTAAAGTCATGTAACATACATAAAAATTACTCAACAAATCTATCTTAGCTTTGCTGTCATGCAGTCACTTCTTCCAGCATTTGTTATTAACCTTCCAACATTGTTATTAACAAATGAAGACATCTGTTAACACTTCAGTTCTTCATCTGTAAAAGCTGTATCGTACTGAAATTAACTTCAGTGTCCCTAGCGCTTCCAACTGGACCAGAGGCAATGGAACCTTAAAGCACTGTTTGCTTAAAGCAACAGTAAACAAGAAGTGGTGCAGTGCAGTGCTGTATACCTCAGCTAGCTCTCCGCTAATTCTAATTAGTAACAAGTTTTCCACTTCAACTTGAGGAGACAAAAATAAACAATTCTTCGGTACCTGATGTGGTATTTTCTTCCAGCTAAGTGACTTGCCCAGTATCCTGACTTCCAGAACCTGTAGCCATCCATCTCTCTTCTACTGTCACAGAATGGAGTATATCCATAAGGAGCACCATCTAGATTGAAATCTCTTAATTCCTTTAGATCTGTGCGCACAATCTGAAGCAAAAGGATATTTTATTTGTAGAAGCCTGTCAAGAGCTATTTTGATAAGCTAGCTAGGATATAATTCAAACTGAGCAGCTAAAGGGAGATTACCTTTTATTCTGACATCTGCATTACCATATATAGTATAAAAACAAGACACCAAAGGTGTTCCCTCTCCCATTAGAGTTGGATCGACTGCACTGGAGCAACAAGTACCTACAGGGGTTTGTTTGGCAGCTGAAGTGCCATGTTGTTGCTTAGAAAGCAGCAGTAATTCTCACTGTAAACGAATTTTGCTATGATCCTTTGTTTCCTTTCCTCTTTGAAGTTTGAAAACTCTTCAGGGATTAATGTTTTTTAATGTCCCTCTGATGCAGATGCTGTGGCTGTAGTACTACTCTAAAAATTTTTGTCAAAACAAACTGTATTAATGTATCTTTCGTAAACAGAGAAAAAAAATCGAAAAATTGAGAACAGCATAGCTTGGAATTTATCCTAGGTGATACTTATGCTTAAGTTATAATGGTTCTTATCTGACAAGGGATCATACTGTCTATATGCCAAAATGCCTAGGGCATTTTATGTTTATGTATAGATAATCTGTACTTTACAATCTCATATATGTTTGAAGGAGTGTTTTTGGCAGTTCTCACTGCACACGCATCCTGTATGTTCAAAGTGTTGGGGTAGTAAGCGCAGACAAAGCCTCCCAGACACTGCTTGCTTTGCAGCATGGCACAGCTTCGTGCATGAGGGAATTGCCTTCTAGATCCTCTGAAAGCCATTCAGACCTGGCCAAGCTAAAAGCGAGCAGCGAGTGGGAGGAGGAGAGTGTTTGTGGACTTAGGAAAACACGGTGTGTGGTAAGTGACCTGCAGGCCTGGGGAACGGAGCTGGAACCACACAAGTGTCAGGACAAAATGGAACCTGTTTGGCAAATGAGCTGGAATCACAACAGTGAGTGAGGAGCCAGCCAAAAGTAAGAGACAGGCCAACAAAACCAAGCTTTGTGGGAACAGGCTGGAAAACAAGCGCTGGCTGAAGCATGCTAGAGTTACAGAATCAGCCTTCAGTCATGCCTGTGAAGTGCTCAGACTTGCAACTTTTTTAAACACAGAAATTGTATTCTAGAACATATTATTTGTATAGGGGAAAAAAGGAAAAGATCAAGTAATTCCATCCTGTGTTACCTGATCAGCATCCACAAATAAGATTTTATCAACAGCTAATGGGAAGAGCACATCTAGAAAGAGGATCTTGTAACCCCAGATGATTCGCTGTTTCTCTGTTTGCTGGTGAAGCCAGCGTGGCCATTTGTACTGGACAAGCTCGTACTGGAAGTTGTACTTCTTTGCCATGTATGGGATGAACTCCTGCAGAGGGAGGGGCGAAAAAAAGGGAGCTTATCTCAATTCTTTGATCCTCTGCTGGAAAAAGAAAAGTGCATTACAAGACCGAGATTCCCATCTCAGAATAAAACATTAGAAAAGAACTGAGAGAAACTCTTTACTAGAACAACTTGGCCCACTGTCAAATCAGGCGATGTTCTCATCTGTGAGGTGTCCTCCAACACCAGGAGAGCAACAGATGTTGCTGAGAGATACTGGCAAAATACAACCACTCGCAAAGAAGGGGGGAACCATACTGCTGCACCTCCCAGGAGCAGTCACAGCACAGCCCACAGCTCTTGCAGCAACACAAACACTGCTACTTATTTCCCCTTGAGCTCATAAGTGAGTGAGTTTCTGCAACAAACACTACTACCTAATATTACATGTTAGAATTTGCAAATTCTTGAAATACAGTTTTGCCATTCATTTACCTCTGCATTCTGTTTTGAATCCTGCCATTCGATTCAGGAGGAATCACAGATAATTGATAAATATTTCCAGGTGTGTTCATCCAGACCCCGTGGCACTCTAACATGCACTGCCTATGTACTCTCATCAGTCTGAACATGTGCTTTTAACATCCCTTCTTAGGAAGCCGTCTCTATTCCCAGTTATAGCCCTTGCTTCCCTGCTGTTTTCCTATGCTCTTTCAACCCATATGTATAAGACACAAGTTTATAGCCTCAATTTTCATCTTGAACTCTGCACCATTATCACATGAGTTGCAAAAAAAATGTTGAAACCCAAGTATCGTTTTCCAGTTACATGCTGTTCTCTTAAATATTTATCTTTGGCACAAGTCTACTCTCAGTCTGACTTCTTTCTAAAAGACAGTTTGAATCCTTGTGAAAACAGAAAGTATACAGACAGGTAACTGCACATATGGTTACATAATTGTACGATGCACAACTTGAAATGTTTTTCTTATTTACTTTTCCCACAAGAGTATGCATTTCTAATTAGCAACAAACCTTGAACGTAGGTGACAAGTAGTTCTTCAGAAACCAAAACTTTAAGGGAGTCTTCGTGTGTTTCAGCACAGACAACATCATTATGCTATCAAGAGAAAAAGATAAAACATTTGCAGGAATAGCTACCACTCGCTAGAGATCAGCTGCAAACAGATTACAAATTGCTACTTCACATTATTAGACCAACCGCAGCATGTCAGATTACTGAGCTCGGTGTGTGAAGAAGAAAAAGCGGGCAGCTTCAACCTATCACATATTGCTGAGCTCTAGCTAGAATAAAAAACCTGTTGGCTTTGACAGTCTGCTGAGAACACAAGTTCAGATTCTTTTCCAGAGCAACTATGACTTATACATTCTTAACAAAACATTTGCACCTAATTTTTTTGTAGTGAGAAATTTCCTAACACAGACTGAATTTGCTAGATAGCATATTGCTATTTTGTATCTGAATACGAAGCAGACAAAAGTTCCTGTCATAGAAGACTTCTATGCTGCTGGAGAACGTTGTGGTTTCGGTTTTTTGTTTGGTTTTTGTTCGGGTTTTGTTTTTGTTTGTTTTTAAATATTCCTGCAAATTCTAATCTTTTTACTTGTGTACAGCAGAGCACGTTCACCATTTGAAACGCCCAGAATATAAATTCTGAACTGACCGTAGGAATCTTTCATATAAGTGTCCTGAAGCCACAGAGAATATATTTAATACATCATCTTTATCCTGTTTCACATCTTCATTCTTTTGTCCTCCTGTGAATCCCCTGAAAGGACAAATGTATTTATGAGAGACAAGATAGAAAACCCAGAAAGTGCGCAACAGACTATAAATTACTACAGTGCTGTTTTGCATCCCTCTCCCCGGCCTGGGCACCACAGTGCACAAGACAGAGCAGCGCAGACACAAACATGGAAGCCTACTTGCTTGTAATTGGAAGATGCCTGGCTGAGATTAAGCTCCTGGAAACAAGCAATGTTTTTAGACATCCCTGTAGCACGGGTGGTAAGGGAACACAAGCAGGACAAAGCAGTAATTCATCTCTCTAGAAACTAAGGGGTCTTAGGAAAGATATAGTTCCAATGAGTCAAGCCCTAAGTTCAAACTATTCTAATAGATGGCTATGTACTATCACTGACCCATCTGTATCATGAGAAGAACAAACAGCTTTCCATTTCAAGAGACTTGCAGATTATTACTGAATTCATTTTTACCATTTGAGAGATTCCCAAAATCCAGACTCATTCTCACTGGTACCATCACTCAGTAGATCTTCATTCATCATGTCTAGTTTTTTCTGAACCTGTAAAAGCATAACACTGCTTGAGAGAGTAGAACTAGGTACTGGGCAAACAGCTGTGGAGCGTTTTTAGCCTCAGTTTGAATTGTGTCCAGTAGCTGGTATGTAACCTAAGCTGTACAGAGAAACAGCTCAGCAGGGAACTGACATCAGAAACCAAGGGTGTGCTTGTCTAAATGGTTAAAAACACTTTGCTCAGAGGTATATAGAGATGATCCTTGATGAAGGAAACTGGCAAAGAAGAAGCTCAAACAAAGCAGCAACCCGGTCAATAAAAAAAACCAACACAACAGCTCAATACTGCGTTGTGTGTTTCTCTGATGTGTTATCAGCCACTCAGACTTCAAGGCAAGTAAGCAAGCAAGGCAGGAAAAAACAAACAGGAAAACATCCCAGAATTACTCTAACACAAGTAAATCCTGTGGGGAAGCATGAACCAGAAGTGGCATAACCATCACTCATCCTCATTACATGTTTCAGCTATACTGTTATATGAAAAGCAATCCTGAAAGACAGTAAATTTATAACTTGCCTTTGTTTTAAGAAATTGTATTCGCACCTATTCTATCAGATTGATAGAAAGTGTATTACAAATTGAGTGAATTTTATCTGAAACAGAAAAAATTCTGGTTCAGTGGATACACCAAGTGCTTACCACTTATATAAAGGCCTTACAAAACTAACAGGTTTTTCTTAAGTCATAAGCATACCTAAGCCAGTAAAATGGGAGCATAATTGTTTCTCGTGTGCATACAAAGAGCACAGCAACTGCATCATTCTCTCCTGCGTCAAAAGAAACAAACCCAAGTCTATACAGATAATTCCCTCCATTATAGATGCTGTAATGTGAACTTTGCCAACTGCCTCTTAAGTAAGCTTGCAGGAAGGCATCATCAGGGCTGCAATCAGTTTCTTCCCCCAGCACAGCTCAAGCAGTCTGTTTTTAAGAACAGCTCTAGGTTTTTAAACTCACCTTCACTTTAATAATTTTGCTCTTGAAGTTGCTGAGAACGACAATAACTTCGTCAGCTTCAGGTGGAGAGTCTGTGCCATCGTGGCTGAAAATACATTAAGACACTTTACTACACAGTAAAAATATGTTCTTTATGTCTTCTGCATGTTTTTCTACACACTATTAAAGCTGAGTATTGTAAGACATGTTTGAGCCATGTGACAAAGAGGTAACAAATACAGACATTTTCGAATACATACTTGAACACAGACTGGGTTCAGTAAAGGAATTAATTTCTTTCATCTCACACAACTTATGCACAGTACAAAATGGAATTTGCCAACCAATTCACTGCACTTGGGCAAGTGAACCATTAGATTCACATGTTGTGGTGCCAGTATAATTTAAAAGGTTTTACAAGAAAGAGACCGAAGTATTTCTTGTACTGTCCTACCTGTAGATCCTGTAGATATCTTCCGATCTGCCCTTCCTGAGCCTTAGAGTCCACGCACCAGGATTGGCCTTTAACTGGAAGTAACCCTGTAAAGAGAAATGAGTATCTGTCAATTTCCAGAAAACATAATCACATAAAAATAAGTTTGTAAGTCATGTATTTTGTCCCACTGATTTGTATTTAGAAATAGTTACTTGTAACCCAGCTGATTAATGTAACCATAAGAACCTAAAACCCAGAGAACTGGGAAAAACAAACCCTACATAACACAAAAACTTCCATTTTTTTCCATAAGAGACAATTATTAAAACATCCAGTGTTAGATGACAAGGTCTTCAAGACGCCTTGATAGGAACAGCACAATCCCAAATTTGCTTCTGCAGAAGCTTGCCCTCATGAAGGAGTGGGTGCATTTCTAAGCACTGGTCGGTAAGTACGCAGCAGCCTGTGAAAGTTCTGCCTACAAAACATGAGGTTATCCATGGAGAAGCTAGAGAGAGGTATTTCAGCTACAGCAGGAAGTAGTAACATAGGTTCTATGTCACAAACCCACTCCAAGTCATCCAGCACATGGAATGCGTTCATACAAAAAATAAGGCTCACCTTCCCTTCAATAGTTATAAATATCATGTCACTATAGAATATAAATTGGCTATGAAAAGGCAAGAAGAAATAGAAAAGTGTAAGAATTTTAAATAGAGGAAGTGCACATTTTTTCCTTACTTGCTCTGTACGTTGTACAATATGTTTCAATATTTAAAAAAAAAATTTATTTCAGTTTTTTACTAATATTACTTATAAAGGAAATATTCCAGTGGCTAACTCCCCTTGCCATAATTTCAGTCCACAACCTCTCACAGTCTAGTGTGGATTAAAGACAGCTGCAGAAAACAATCATGTACTTGGACTGCAGACTCTTTTGCTTGATTGCTGACTACATTAAGAACTTCCTGTTCTTTCACACTTCCTTTGTTTTCTACAATGCTGATCAACCAAAAAACAATGTGGTTCCGACACATTTGCCAACAACTGTGGGATGTTAGTAATGTCATGTGCCCATAGCCCATGTACTTGACGATACTTAATGGCTTGTGCAGGTGGTTGTGCTGACTGCAGAACCACAGTTCTTCAGTGCCAAATGGAATCACATGCTTACCAAGTTGGCCATAACAATGGTATCCACGATGACAGGATTGGTTGAGGTTCCCAGGGTAAACTGGAGGCCCCGAGGTGGCTGCCCAGTGGTGATATCATAGCAGTGTCCCTCCAGAAGCAGATACTCCAACTCATATTCTGCAGCAACAATATTATCCACCTGTAAGGAGACGATACTGCTGAACTCAGCACTAGCACAGAAGTGCAATTTCTTTTAATGATCCGGTTACTCTCCAAGATAGTCACAGTAATTAACAAGCACTTACTTAACTTTACCGGAGTAGTTCTATTGAGTGAATACCCAGAAACCCTCAAAGAGCTTGGCTCCATTGAGCATGCATTATTAAGGCTGTTCCTGACCAAAAACCTCTGGCTCTCAACTGGTTGTATGTCAGGGTAAGAAAGGGAAGGACTGTTGCTCTATTTCACAGTTCTTTTTACATTTATTTTGGATTTAATCAACAGGTAGATACTTCGGATGGCACTTTGAGCATGCCTGTAGCATCTACTGCCCCTCTCTCAGCCTTTCAATTCATCTAAATGGAGGTGGGTGCTATCCAAAGACCAGCTAAATAAAGGCAATAACTACAGTATTTGGTCACCTCCTTAGGTAATTCACTTCACACTCTGAAGTCCAGCATTTTCTACTTCTCATCACGTGGATTTTTTTTTTTTTAAACTTTCAGCTGCATGGTTTTAGGGTACATCATTATATGCCAGTGCAGTGCATCTGTAACTGCTTCGCAGCCCACTACTTGTAGAGCTTCTAAGAACTAGTAAAGACCAAGTTAACTGTTAACAGCAAGAAATTAATAATTAGCACTGTCTTATCTATCCTATTAAAGATGAAATAAGAATCATCAGCTTGTGAGCACAGATATTACTCCTTTGTTTTTAAAATCATTTCTGTACTAACTTCCAGCTCCATGGTTTTTCTCTGTATTTTATCTTTCTGTACGTGGGGCAAAAGCCCAGGCCAATATTCTAAAGGTCCAATTCACAGCCTGTTTTGACAGCAGTCAGTTCCTAAAAGTTCTGCAGCTGAGTGCGTGTCTGCCACACCAGTTCTACTGTTCTGCTGATACTGCATATCCTTTCTGGAGTACACAAGTGTTTCCTGCTAACAAAAGCTGTGAAATGAACAAGTGGCTAAAGCCTGCTTGGGCACTTCTCAGCGCAAGCAAAGTAAGTGGGATTCGCTTACTAGAAATGAGATGCAGATCTTGTTTTCCTTTATGATATTAGCCTTTGGGAGCACTAACAGGAAATACTTTAATACATAAATAAATAATATATATATTTAATGACCAACAAAGCGTTTCTTTGTTTCTAGCTCAGGACATTCTGAAACAACATATATATATATATACACACACTTGGAACAGATATACACACACTCAAAGCAGCACTTCTGCAGGATCTGCTTCCAGCCTACAGCATTGTTCACTCTGTGGCACCTTCCAGGCATCCACAAGTATCTAGAGCCCTCCTGTAAAATTTCTAGACATCTGCAACTGTGACAAGTGTTAAGACCAACCCCTTTATGTTTATTAGCATTTTGAAATTCTAATTTCTTTCCAATTAGAAAAATAACCCCTGGAAAAACAACATTTAAATGCAACAAAAGTAACATGCTGATTTCACTTACCTCCTCTAAGTAAATATTATCAAGGTCATATGGGGTTCTGACAGATTCCACCATCCAACTCTCAGGAGTATTTAGGTTCAATGTGAACAGTGGAGACTGAGGCATATCCAAAAACTTGGCAATTGGTCCAGAAGAAAAGCTGTTATCTGCTGTGAAAGAAATTTCTGGCTCCAAAACATAGCGATAAAAGCTGAAATTGCAGAAAGAAAAGGTTTTAACATACTTCCGCCAAACTTTGCTAATAGTTCATGCTCTGAACTTAATGACAGCATCAGTTTTCCCAGAGCTCCAACGTCTCCCAGAGTTGCTATATGGAATTTTTATTCCCTGCTGTGTACAGGACGCTTTGCCCAAAGCAACATGCTTAGAACAAACAGTTTTCATCTTGAAGGACGAACCAGAGTGAACATGGATCAGCCATAAAGATCAGTAAGTGACATACCTCTGCTCATATACATAAAAAACCCACCCAACTTGTAAACCAGCACCACTACCTCACACCACCCACAAATTCCTGGATTCTCTGTGGGAACTCATGTTATTTTACTTAGTTATTGAGACCTTCTGAAGGACATCTGATCATGTTTCTGTGCCTCAACGTTTCAGGGAGTTAAATTTGCTCTCACTCTGCATTGATTGTGTTTTGTTGTTGTTGTTGTTGTTTGTTGTTGCTGTTATTGTTAATTTGGGGTGTTTTTTTTGTTGGTTGGTAGAGTTCTGGTGTGGATGGAATTTTTTTGGAGGGATGGGGAAGTGGGAGAGTGGGAATTAAGGGCTTGAGAGACACGGCCCAGCAGAGTTGTGGAACCTGGTGTAGGGGTGGTTTTCTCCATCAGGCTACATCCCAACTTGTGACAAGGCTTCCAAACAGCCATTGCCAGCTTTACTACAATAAGCATATGCTTCTGCTTCCATACTGCTCTTTTTCAGGTTTCAGGCAGGTTGTTGCTTTGTTTTAACCCTGTAATGGTAATGCTTACCTTTTTAGAGGCATGTCAGAAAGTTTTGACTGGCAGTTCATAAACACCCTTAGGTTCATATTTATCAATTGGTTCAAAACCTACAGTAACAAGAAAGAGACAATCCTTAAAACTCTAACTAGGAAAGGAGGCACATATCCTGCTTGTTCTCAAGCCCCCTTCTCATTATTTGCTTTACCACACCCATCTGGATGTAATTAGATCAGCTACATGCTCCCTCACTTGCAGGCATCCTTTTTTGGATGCAGGGACTTTCTTCCTCAAGAATAATCATTACCAGTTAAGCTGTCAAAGTGGTGAAACTAAAAGCTGTCTAGATGCATGATTTTGTTTGTGTGTAGTACACAGTGATTCAGCAGTAACATACTGTGCATTTCGTCTGCATCATTAGAAAGCCACTTGTCACTACAGAGTCAAGGAAAAAGACAAACATTTCAAAATTACAGAGCTGGAAAAAAAAAACAACAAACTTTTACAAACTGTTCTAAAACACATGACAACGCTGTATACATACCAAAAGTAGCGGAGCAAGTCTTTGAGCATCTCTGGTAACAGGATCAACAATGGCCACAACATCAAAATATGTCTCCCCCTCTTTTGGTCTCAGTTTAACTGCACTAAACAGAAGAAAAAAGAATTTTAAACTGTCAAATGTATTGAATAAGCACAGAAAAAAACACTATTCATCGCCTCTGAAGTCAAAGTACTTCCTAAACACTGCGCACGTTCTGAAACCAATAGAGAAAAAAATGCAAATACACATACACATGCATACAGTTAAGTACATATTATGAAACATACACTATGAAAATTGACCACGCTCTAACAAGTGTTAGGTACTTCCCTACTGCAGCTTGTATTTTTTTTTTTAATGTTAAGTGTAATTTAAACACGAGAATGTTAAAAAACAAGGAAGAGCACATTGCCCAGCAAGCAGCAACAATCCTATCCTATACCTGTATCGTTCTTCAAAAAAGTGATATTCAATTCTTGCCTCTCCTTTTGGTTGAGCAGAAAGAAGAGCATCCACTTTCATTACCAAGTCACTAGCACTGAAGGAAAAAAAAAAAAGAGGTTTACAAGCATACAGAAAAATGCAAGCATATATCACATTTCTGTCAACTAGCAGCAAACGAGAAGGCTGAAAAGCCTGAACTGAATTGAGGTACACAACCTAACAGTTCTACTACCTCTCCACACAAGCATTCTCTATATTTATAATTAACTGGTTTGAAAAGCAGAAGCATGGAAATAGATGATGGGTGCTTCTGAAAACAGAAATTTAGGCCAGAACACAGTGCCCTTACTGTCCTCAACTAACTCTAAGGATTCTCTGAATTAACTCTAACCCTTAAACATGTTTAATTCCTCAATCTAGAACCAATAATTTAAATGGGTTGCAGCCCTAACACTGAGGGTACCAAAGGGTTTGACTGACACCATGAATGCCATCAAACTGCTCTCATTTTAGGGTTCAACAGTGCTGCAGGCACTGCATCCCTCAGCCTCACTAACCTCTCTCAGGTCTGTAAGAGATTCAGATCAAACCCTTCATTCACACCAATCTTTTTAAATTGTGGCTCTTAAGTACTAGGAAGCAACAGAGAAACTTCCAAGAGAGAGAGGACCTATCATTAAGTCAAAATTCCTTCAGACAACTTCTTCCTCGTTATCATTCCCATTATTTGGGATAGAATCAATTCTATGATTCTATAAAGGGAAATGGCCTCAAGTTGTGCCAGGGGAGGTTTAGGTTGGATATCAGAAAAAACTTCTTTACAGAAAGGGTCGTTAAGCACAGGAACAGGCTCCCCAGGGAGGTGGTTGAGTCACCTTCCCTGAATGTGTTTAAAAACCATTTGGATGTGGTGCTCGGGGACATGATTTAGCGGTAGGTTGTTAGAGCAGTATGGTTAGGTTGCGGTGGGACTTGATGATCTTGGAGGTCCTTTCCAACCTGAGCAATTCTATGATTCTATGACTCTGTTTTTCAGTCTAGTATTATAAGAATACCATATTTAATCTTAAAACATAAAACCTCTTGAAACTTCAATGAAAATTGGTACATATAAGATAGCTTTACCAAGAAGTAATACTGTATCGAAGGTCTTTCAAAGCCAAGCACCATCACAGAAAGATGTCATGGTTTTGTGATTTTCAGTTGTAGGTATTCCACATCATAACATCATGTAGTGTATGTACCTGGTTCTCAGAAGAGAAGGACTACTACAGTCCCCAGGGTACTTTACTCCTCTGTTACCATTTCCAGACAGAGGGAAAAGATAAAAACTTGCAGATCACAAGAACTCGGCCCTTTTTCCGCCCATCTCTCATCCTGGCAGCACCTCGCTATCCAGCCATCTTATCATCGGTAGTAGAGTAAGGCCTACCTTGATTTTGGGACATTCTCTCTCTCTGTATTGGATTTATCAGCTTAAATTGTAATTATATTGTATTACAGTGTGTTGTTTTGCATTCCGATATCTTATTTAGTAAATTAGTTTGTTTCTCCTCAGATTGTTGCCACTGTTCTTTGCTCTCAGGGCCATCTCCTTACCCTTTTTCCCTTTTCCCGGGGCATGGGTCTATGGGTCCCCTGTCCCTTTCGTCACGGAACCAGGCCGAATGCCCGTAAACCGCTGACAGATGTAATGCTAAATATGATGGCAATTATCTTCTTGCAATAATCTCCATCCCCCCACGTCCCTCCACCACCCTCATGCACCTACAGACTTCAGTTTCAAAGACTGGCATCCTTGATCCTGAAGACACCTTTCTTTTGAGTAGCTCATCTACTGCAAGAATTATCTAGAACTACAATTTTCATTATCACATCTCTTCCCTTTTTTTTTTCGTTATTTCTCTTTAAGAAGTTAATAGCAGTTTACACGTTTCTGCAGCACTAACAGTGAAATAGATTACTACGTTTGATACTGATGGGCCAGCAGCAGTTAGTTGAACTATAGATATATTCAGAAAACATACTCCAGCGTCTCACCTCCTTCATTTCTTCTTTAAATAGGTAACAGTAATCCTACACAGGAATTACGGAACCCTGGCATGTAGGAGGAAGATGATTTAAAACAGTGTGTCAAGCTAAGACTTAGCTAGGAGAAAAACCCACAAGAAGTCTGAAGGTTTTAATATTAACGAGCAAGCTTTCTCCAGGCTGCAGAAAGCCACATTATGAGGACAGCACCACTTTTTGCCAGCCTCTTCATGTCTACTTACAGATCTTCTTCAAATCCCAGCTGCTGAATTTGAGATTTGATTTTCTGTCCTGATGTCTTTAGGATGATATTCTCAAGGAGGTGGAAGTCATCTTGATTGAACATCTCACCATCCTCTAATGGGCCAATTATCTTTTATATGGAGGGAAAAAAAAAGAGTGAGTTCAGCAGTATTAGGCAAGAGCTACACTGAAAAAAATTCAAAGATGTATTAAATAAATACTCCAGCTCAATCTTCGTGGGTGTTAGCTGCTCAGGTGAATATTACTGTCAAAGGCAGCAAAGTTTAAAAGATAATTCTGTTTACAGCCATGAACAAAATACCCCAGATAAAGTCATAAAATGCTTAGAATTATGCTTAGAATTTTCACTGAATGTTTGATTTGCAAAAACATGGCATATTAAACTAAACTTTTCAAGATGTATTAATGCACGTAAACAGATTGCCAGGCCAGTGGCAGTATTCCTGCAAATCTCATTCCTCTGGCCTTCAAAAGCCTGAAGTTTTACCTAGGCAACTCCATGCCACAGCTCATCGCTTGAATATTTTTTAACCCATTAAAGCATACAGCAGCCATGGAACCTGCCTTCTCCTCCCTGCCCCTAACTAGAAAGCAGGTGACAGAAGAAAACTGAAAACTGATTACCAGCAGTGAAATACTGCTGTAACATATCTTGCCTAAATCTAAGCGTCTCTTTTAAAAAGAGTTGGTGGAAGAAATTAAGGCACCAATACTCAGTTCAATGTCCAATGAACTGAAGCAGCATAATTAAATTTATCATCCTTTTTGGCCCCGGACTCAATTCAGTGACAACAGGAGCACAACTGTTACCAACAAATCTGAATTTGTATGCAACATCAACAACTAACAGCTGCCACTACCAAGAAGAGGTCACTGCACATCTGAACAAATAACTGGGAAGCAATCCAGCAACCTGAAAGAGGTCAGCTCTCCTCATCCCATCCCTAGGTCTGAACACATATCTGATCCCCGCTGCTCAAGGTCTGCATCTTTCCCACAAGGAGAATCTCTTTCACCATGTGATCTCACCCTTCCATTGCTGATCACAGCCCTCTGTCCCTTCTTCAGCTTGAGAACATCTCTGCAATATACAGCATGGGACAGAATGAAATCCACTTTGGGAGATTCGAAGGCTTCCTTAAAAATATTGGTATCCATACCCTGAAAGAAAAGAATACTTATTTTTGAAATGGGAAAAAAAAAATACACCTCTGAATGCATTTTAAAAGATATCTTTTTTTTTTTGTTTCCATCCGAGAACATCTTAAAATCTAGCTAAAATTTATCCCCATGCCCCTTTTTCTTTGTGGTCTTAAACTCAGTTCTTGCCTATCAGTGAAGGGCCCCAGCCCTATTAATTGTTGCTATTTAGACCACTTGTTCTATTCATTTGTTCTGAAGTGATTCTGCCCAACCTTTTAAACCCAGTTTGAGAAATGCATTTTTCCACTGCTTTTTGAAGAGATTATGAGATTGAAGTTCTCTCCTAAATCCCAATAAAAGACTCACTCAAACAGATCCCTTAAACTGTATTCCTTTGACTTTTTAATGTTGTGCAGCTTGGATGTGCACGAGGATTTACTTTATTTTTAGAGGGACAGTTATATTTAGGGGGAGTCAAACTTTCAGAGAACCCTCCATTGTTACTTTATCTTTTGTAGTACAAACATGCTACACTAAGAAATTCACGTAAGAACAAACACCCTACCTTTGTAAACACAAGAAGCCATACTTACCCCAACAGCAAATTCTAAGATGTCAGCTCCTGCCTCTAGTGCCTTTGCTACTTCTTCTTTTGCCATTTTGGTGATGAAGTTCTTGGCATTATTTGACGTTTGCGTCTGCAGAGCTGCCCATATGGCCTTGGCGACAACAGTGTTGCTGCTGTTTGGATCTTCACTAGGATTATTAATCATGCTAATTCGAACATTATTGCTGGATTTCTGTATTTAACCAAATATGAATTAGGAAAGTTCTAGGTTTTGTTTTAAATGAGAAGAAAAAGTCTATAATACAATAAACTCCACTGTTCAACTTCAAGTTTACCTACAGGCACCACTGTGCCAAGAATCTTCTATGTAATACTGTCCTGCATAAGAGACACTGGACCACAGCCAGCACTCAGAGAGCTGGCAAAAGAGTGATTCAGCAGTAAGCTATAGATTTTTATGATTCAGTTACCTTCCTGGAACAAATGGGACAGAGCAGAGAACAGTGCTTACGTTAATCTCCAAATAAAAGCAGAGATATTTTCAATTTAGAACCAGGAGCTTAAAAGAACATCTTTTCTTTATTGTATTAGAGTAAGACCAAGAAGAGAAGGTTAAGGATGTGCTAGCTCCTATACATAATATGAAGCTAGAAAATGGAGAACTGATCTCCCCAGGGTCATACAACATGAAGAAGCACAACTTGTGTTTTTCAAGCCTCTGTCTACTGCTTTATTATCGCTGCTAAGTGGTGCAAGTGAAAATACCACCTACCTGATGTTTAATGGCATCATACAACAACTGCCTCCCTGAAGGTTTATCAAAATCACCAACAATCCAAAAAGTCACTGGTCTAACAAAAGAATCATCTGCAGAAGAAAAAAAAAAGGAGGAGAGGAATATTTGAAGGTGAAACTTGAGACGAAAACTTCAGTTTTTCTTCATTTTCTTCATTTGGAGGAAGAACAAGGTCAACATGCAAAGACTTGAAACAAAGTAGAACAATATATGAAAGACCCAGATAAAGCCTGACAAGAGAAGAATAGTTGTATTGATGTGATATTAGAGTTCATTTACCTCATTCAGTAAACCCACATGGGACAGCATGCACTTCTGTTTCTAAACTGGATTTTTCTTTTATACCTATTTAATTTAGAATTTTTTAAAAGAACTTATAAATAACTTACTGATTCCAACCAGAGTGCAGCATAGTGCTTCTACGTACTGAAGCTGTTAGTTCACGTAACCGATTTTGTAGAAAAATAAAAAGGGACAAAGCAAACATGCATTTTAAAAGCTTTCTTCGTTTCCTGCTAGTTCTAAGGCCAAAGTTACAAAGGAACCAGGAAATTCCCAGAAGAACAACGAATGGAAAGCCAAAGCATGATTTACCATAGATCTCCTTGGAAGACATTCCTGGTCACACAGCAGAAAGGAAAGAGGGAAAGGAAAGAGACATTAATAACTTGATAGTTATCATACCATCAGTATGTGCAAAAATAAGTGTGACACAGATTACTACAAGCAGATACCAGTTATTAGGTATCTTAAGTGACAAAAGGGACAGTGACCCAAAACTGTTAAGTTATGGGACTACAAACTAATACACATTGAAATGAGGTGTAGGTTTAATTAATAATCTACAAAGGGAAAGTGAGAAACTCTTGCCAAGAGTAAGTGACTGAATGCAAACCAAAGACAAACACAAGAGAGAAGGAGTGGCAACAGGCAGTATCTGGGAAACTTGTGAGAGCCCAGTAAAGGTGATAGACAGGAACAAGAGGAACTGGTTCAAATGACAGCAGCTTATTTATGATTCCCAACAGAGATGGGTATAGGAAAGGTCTGATTAAGTGCTGTGTTATGTCTGTGCATACTGTTCTTACTACGAGCAGCACAGCTGAGTTTTAATACTAACAAGGGACTTTATGTACACTGCAATTAAGCCATACCATCATTGAAAAAGCAGTACCTGCGCCACAGAAATGAGCAGCATGGACCAGGTTATCAAGTTGACTTATATAATGGGCAATAACATTTTTTTAATGAACCCATATAATCTTTCAAAATTTCAAATTAGGATAGAAGGCCAGAATCCCCTTTATGTTTTTGTAGACAGCGTAATTGCAGCATCAGAGCTTACACTGCTGCATTTCCAGCGGTACTGTCCAGGCTGGGTGGGACTCCCATTTTTAACAGAAGGCAAGGTTTACAGAGTGAAACGTTTTTGCTCCACGTAGATGTCAAACCCTATAAAAATCTTAATTTTTAGCACTTAGATTGCAGCATTGCCCACAGGCCTGAACAAGACTCAAGGTGCGTGTTGAGTACTGTATGCATGCTTGGAAACACACACAAGAATAAACTGCCGTTCATAATCCACAGTAGATGTTACCTCTCTTTGTTAAGTAGGTCATGCTGTTTGCTACAGCAGCTGTCTTATCTTTGGAATCCAACGTGCTAAATCGAGCGAAGTCATCCACATAAAAGTTATCTGAGGAAGAGAAAAAATATTTAGATGCCAAACCAAACAATTTCCATGTAAAATGAATGAAAATTCACCATCATTACCAAAATATTACAAACACTTCCCACCGTTTTTTCCTCATCATACTGCTTTTTAGATTTGATTTCCATTGTCAATACACAATAAACTGAGGAAGTTAACTGAAATAATTATTCAAGTTAATTTATATAAACAACATACATTTAAAAACCCACTGTGTTACTATTTTTCAAGCAACTCAAGAAAGCGTGTTTGCAGTCCTGCCATTATTCTGCAATCTTTGCCTTGAGAAGTTCTGCTAAAATACATGTCACAGAAAATCCTAAGTAATTCCAGAGATGTCTGTCACTCTCGGCTTAAAAAGAGGCTAGAAATAAGAAACAAACTGATGCTTTATACATATTACATGAACATGCTGTTCTTGACTTTTACTCTCAATTTCACAAGTCATATTCCCTTGAGGATTTGTATGAAAGAAACGAATTCCTGCTGTGATAAATCTGTACATATTCATGCTGTAAGTAATATATCAGCCAGCACTAGGGCTTCAGTGTTACTTGGGGTAATACTTTGCCACTACAGCTTTCCATTGGGACAGCAAGTCTTTGAATCAGATACTTCAGGTTTAACGCAATGAAAAGTATCCCTTACTCATTGCTGTCAGATCTAGGTACTCTCTGTCTGACGTTAAGATCCTTGAGTTAATTCTTGGAACAACATTAGGCTGGTTCATGATATACTCAACCACATCTTGGTCATTAGATAGTTCACCCTGAAGGAGAGAAAAGAGAAATGCAACGTTTATTATATCAAACATACGTGTGCCTTAGACAACTTGAAAAATATAAGAATATATGCAAGTTAAGTTGATTTGTGTATCACATATTTTGGGACTTTTGAGGCAGTTTTAAAAAAACTCATTTCTCTCTAAAGCCCCAGCTGCACTCAACACCTACCAGGTACACAGCTCGCTGGAAGACGCTTGTGGTTTCCAGGATTTTGTGCATTGTCACCGTTTCCAGGTCATCAGGATCCAGCTGGTCTTTTTGAAAAGGCATCCCATTGAACAGCACCACAGGGAGAGGGCCTACGCCCGTCTGCTCGTAGTAACTCCTCGCTGCCTAAACCCGGGGAAAGAGGTAGCTTTACCACATCAGCCCATTACCACAAGGATTCTGAATATTTCCACACAACATTCAAAAAATGTCAATTTTAAACACACTAAGATGTCCTTACAGCAGCACATAAAACACTTTCTGCATCTTATGTGCCCAAGATGCCCTTGTCTTTCAGCTTCCAAGCAAAAAGAGCTGCCTTATCATACAGACATGCACTTGTGTTAAGTTGCTGCATTTGTTTTGTTTGGGTTCAATGTGGTGTCTAGCACGTTAGTTGAGAAGACTTCTATCATTCAAAATTGTCTGCCTTTAGTGGGTTCTGACTCTTGAGAGAGTGCTCTTCCCTCTACTCTCCTACATACTAAGATGGAAAGCATGTGTGCATAAAATTCTATTCATATGACTCTGACTGCCTTCCTTAGCTTTTAAGATGTAGGCTGTTTTGTAAGAGTTATTGTAGACAGTATTTTCATTCATTCTTCTAGAACAGTCAAGAAAAACAAATATCCATTCCCCTCTGTACAATCTCAAATAGGATCTGCCTCATCTCACGTAAAAGTAATCCAATACTGATTTGCTCTCTCAGTCTTCTCTGTACAGGAAAGAATCAACCCTAAAAATAACTAAGAAATTCTTTGAGGAAAACTGTTGAATGTCTTGCTACAGGAAAGCCATCAGGAATTCACGATCATTGCTATATCTCATACAGTATTGAGATACTGATAATAGGAAAGAAAATCCACACCAATCCCTCCTAAGCATTAAGCTCTTTTGAACCATTACATCACCTCCATTTTTGAAACCAGTTTTAAACTGCTAAGTTCTTCCACTTGAAACTCTAAGTTTGCCAGAACAAGAGAAGTATCTATGAGTCACGGGAAAGTTATCTTGGTTACTGTACTATGCAGAAGATTTTAGAAGTATTAGATTACAATATGTGATGCATACTATTTATATTATAGAAAGCTTTGTGCTGAACATAAATTCCTAGAGCATTATTAAAAGTCACTCTAATGTGATAACGAAATAGATATGTGCTTAGCAAGAAAGTTGCATGAAGAAACTGTACATAATCATATACTCAAACTGTGTTGAAGCAGAAAAGTGACAAATGCTTTAATTCATGAATTCTTACCTTCCTGTTTTGATCATAGGCAGAATCAATTCCCAGAACACTGTTCACTTCCACATAAGGATACTGTTTCTCAAGAACACTAACCACATGCTCCACCTTCAGCTGATCTCCTGTTTTCACTTTGTTATATATCTGGAAGGGGAATACAAATACAAGTTTGCAGACCAAATGAAAAGCACTTTAAGAAAGGTAAACTGACCTATCACCTGTATTCCAGTAATTATATTAAAAATTATAAAGCTTTAAGAGCTGGCTTGCAAAATATATTTTAATAGTTATTCACTGAAATAAAAACACCTAAGTGTGAAGCACTCGTAGCTCTGAAAATCACCTTGCTTTACCTTACAGTCATCCCAGCAAGATCAGAAGTAGCTAAATATGGATTTCTTTAAACAACAACTTGCACTTTTGATTACAAAAGGTATTTGAGAAGGAAAATAGTTCTCAGAGAAAAAAAAGGCTAAAGTAAAGCATATTCAAAGAGTTACTCATCACTTCAGAGCTCAAGACATGCTCATAAACAATAGAGCAAATCTCATGTGTAAAATAGATAACTGACCATTTCCTTCCTGAAGGCAAAATATTTTGATTCTTTGACTTAAACTAATACATTACAAAAAATTGAGAATAAAAGCCATAGTCTTCAAGTTACCAGCAGTATAACATTACAGCATGACCCAGCTTATAGGTTTACGTAACAATGTCAAACCATAAGTGAAAATGGATTTACTAATACCTATAATGTTGATTTATACAGCAAAAGTACGCAGCAGGAACTATTCAAGAGAAAAAAAAACCTATACTGAGGGGATAGACCCATTTAGAACTCATTGACAGAATGAGAAAAGAGATAGGAAAACTACACACTAATCTTACATACATAAAAGCACATTAAAAATGCTCATTTCCATTTTAAATGAATACTTACAGACATGACTGTCTGGAAAGCATAATTAATGTCCATTTCTTGTGCCACGTAATTGTACACCCTAAGAAGGGCAACGCCAGGATCCTGAAGTCCATCAACATCGTCACAGTCATTAACCACAAAGACAAGTCCTATCCTGCAATCAAACATATCTTGAAGCTATCATAATAACAAATAATCAACTCTTCATACAATGGTGGAATATGATCGTGATAGGCAAGGGCCTTTTCCTAAGTAGACCAAATGAAATGATTTTGAGCAGAGTGGCCTGGAATCAACATTACTATACACAGCCTCTGATGGTGAGTTCATCAGAATCTTGCTTTTCATCTCTTTCATCCATAGTACTTGCTTTTAAGATTCTTCTGGACTGTTCAAGTAATTTTTATTCAGTCCTGCTTTGCTAGCAGCAAAAGTTATATTCAAAATGTTTTGAAGAAGGAACAATATTCAGTAAACGCCCTTCCCAGCCACCAATACAAGTAATTTGACATTGCTACAGTGCTACAGCGTCCTAGCACTAAGTACTTGCAGTTGCAAAAGTCACAAAAATAGAGCCAATCTAAAGTACATTCCAATAAAAGTACAGTAATCACCTTAGTGGGATGTGGTTACTGAAGAACATTTCTGCCACATTCAATAATTCCGCTGTGGTCTCGTGAGTAGGATCTACTATCAGCACCTGTCCGTAAGAAGTCAAGATACTGGGCTTTTTTATTCATGTTTCATTGCAGAATTATCATCAATCCCATTTTATGCATTGCCAGAGAGATAAGACCCAGTAAGTGATACTTTCTACTAAAATCTTGAAGTCCAAAATCTTGATCAAAAGTACCTCGTCTGAGCTGCTGAAGTGTTACCATACAGATTTCACAAACTCTTTGCTGGATCTAACTATATGCTGTAGCTAGAGACTGGACAATCCACAAACTGAAGGGGCCACCCATGAGTAATGTGAGGACTGATGATCATCTTTTGAACTCTTGGTGCAGGAATGCTTTCTAACTAAGGCAACTGAAGCTGCTCTTAACTCTGTTAAGGAAATATTAAGTAACAAATGTGAGGAGTTCCATTAACCAACTTCAGCTATTATCACAAAGCTGAAATGCACACAAATTTGCACTTGTCAAATGACAGTTTGTTCCACCAGTGGAGCAATCTGTGGATGTAAAAGTGGCACACACAAGACCAGTCTAACACATACCACAGAATCGTGCTCAATAATCTCTGAATCTCAATCGTACCTCCCTAGTACAAGAAAAACAAAATATTTAAGATGAGCATATAATCTCAAGATATTTAAGTGGTAAGCAATCAAGCATACATGTAAGTGCCAAAGTTAATGTCCCTGATGGTTAAAAAAATACAAGTAACAAAAACAAACAACAAAAAACACCAACATGTTTAATTCCTAGTCAGACTGCTACTTACAAAGTTATGGAAGTTTTTTCTGATTTGTCTGATCACCCCTGGGAACGTGGGACGCAGCAGTTCCTGCACACTGGAAGGCCAGGAATTATACCGACTGTCAACTTCCAGATTGTTGATCCACTAAGAATGAATAAGTGCATTTTAATGACTGCCAGTCATTCTGCTCAAGTCTGAGATTGTAAAATATCTTAAAGTCAAAAACTATATTGAGTGTGCGGGGAAAAAAGTAAAACCTTTTAGAGGAACTAATTACACTTAAAACATTGCATTTGCTATCCGTACTATTCTCTTCTCTTCGCTGCAGTGGATTGTAAGGTACAAAGAAAAATGCTCCTAAGATCTTAAGAATGCACGGCTCAAGGGCAAGTAAGTTATTTCTTATATAAAACCACACACACCGAAATGGCGGGGCTTCTGATGTCCACCGCGTAATCCGAATCTGATGGCTGGATGTTCAGCTTCAGAACATTGTGCAAAGAAAGCCCCTCAATTCCTAAGCTGTGCAGACCTTCCATAACACGGGCTTCATTGCGTAGCACATCAAACAAGCTGGAAGGAAAAGAAAAAAAAAAATCTGTAAATTTTAAAGATAACAAATAACTCACTGTATCCTAAGAGTTAACAGACGAAAGGTACAGACAAGTCTGCCATGTTTATGCATTACTTCTTATTTCTCACTTATTCCTTACTATCCCAAGGAATTTGAGATAACTTAAACCTATTCAGTTATATTTCTAGGAAACACTACATTAAATAAAGATAAGTAAGGCATGATATGCATATGTAACTTCAATTCCACACTACTGAAACAGATCTCGACAAAGATAAAGGGTGGCTTCCCGATAAAAGATTTACAGGGACTTATCTTCTGAGAATCAAATAGTCTGCTATCTTCAGAATAAAATCTGAAGACAGCCCTTGGAAACCAAAGTCTTGTGTGTTCACAGGACAGATCACAAGAACGGTACAAAGGTGACTTCCCATTCGATATCACAGGATACTGCAGTTTTCACAGCAGTTTTTTTTGTTGTTGTTGAACAAGTATTTGCACAAGGGAAGGAAACACAATTTGCTTTTTGCAGAAGTTAACAATTAAACCTAGTCTAAATACAGACACTGTGAAGGAAGCTCATGCTGTCTAAATAACTTCACTATCCACGCACAAGCAGGATACATGATTCTAAGCACGATACAATTTTTCTGAAAAAGAAAACACTCCTACCTAAATATGTCCTGAGTGTCTAAATCAATATGCAGCCCGTTGACAAAGAGAGCAGAATCGCCCGGCTGTAATCCTAATGTTCCTTTGAAATACTGAAAGAAAGCAGAAGGCCATTAGAAGAATGCTGTGGACGGAATACAAGTACTAGAGAGTTTAGTGTGTTGAAACTGTGGATTTTACCTCCATTACTACTCCAAACTGCATGACATGACTTCCCAACTACAGCCTTTGTTGACTTGATGCACACATCCACGGCAGAGGAAGACAACTGAAGCTAGCTAGTGCATAGACACATATGTGGGACTTCTGTTCATTTCTACATGACTCAGCAGTAGCTTTGGAAAGTCCCTCCATGGATTTTTAAAATATATCCAATTAAATTATTGGAAATGCTTGAGAGAAGTCATTTAGTATTTTGATGAACAAAGAAGGAGAAGCATCGTGTTTGGACATTAAAAAAGCCTAATATCATGAAGACAAGCAAAGCAATGGAAGAAGAGCAAAGTACAACGTGTAGTACCAAGAACAGTAAAGCAGCATCTAGTCAGGAGGAATTTAGGTATTTTATTAAATAATAAAGCTCCCAAAGAAGAGCTGAGCACATGCAGTGTTAAGTTGTACCTTTTTGTGGATAGTTGTCTACTAACCTCTACCTTACTAAAACCAGTGAACTTCACTACCAGGCAATACCCACACAGACTGACCATCATGCAAAGAACAGCTTATAGGGCAGAGTTAGATCTAGCCTGGTTGGGATCTAGTAGCCTAGATGTATTTGGAATGAAACTGCACCCACCAAGTCATGGACCTGTGGACCAGACTGATCTAGCACAAAACAAAGAAGCCACTAGGCAGCTTTAACTTGCACTTACATTCTACACTTTGTCCCTTCCAGAACCACACCGGATGACAGTGTCAAACCGCATCCCTTCTCTTCTGATTTTATCGCTATTGAACAACAAGGGATTTCTCTTTCAGAACAGGAATCTCAGGGGACTCTTAATTAGTTTTCAGGTAATTGTGCATTCAATAACGGACTAGCCAAATGCCATTGATCAGATTTTAAAACAAAGATGTAACTGTCTACTGTTTATTTTTCAGGCAATAACTTTCTAACAAGCTACACTCTATAAAGCACAGATACTTTAAAATAATCCCAAAGTGTAACTACCTTTTAACTCTACTTTGACTAAAAAAGCACTCTTACTTAATATCCAGTCAATTTTGAGAAGTTCAAAATACAATCAAAACCTACAATCGTTAGTCTGAAATCAGTGTAAGCCTCTTTTTAACTATGAACCAGGATGACTAGTGCTATGACATTCAGATTTTACACATCTGCTGAACCACTCAAGCAAGAACAAAGTCAGAGACTTGAAAGAAGGCCATCCAACAGGTGCAATTCCTCCAAAAACAGTGACCACGTGTCTATAACTTGAGCTGACAAGCCATCACCACAAAGAGCTCCAACTTGGGGTGGACTGATGTGACAGACATTCAAATTTCTACTACTTCATTTTTGATGCAGTCCTGTCCTGATGATCACATTAAGACAGTCTACGCTGAAAGCCTAAGAACACCTAAGCTGTATGTTTTCTGTAAATAAATAGAGCATTTCCATTGTTCTTAAAGGTCATTTTATAAAGGTAAACAAATGCGGACAACAGATTCTATGTTCAAATACTGAACAGGTCACTTCTGTATACTAAGACAAAGTTGTGAGTGAAAATACTGGGTCAATATTTTGAGCCAAATGTAATATTTTTAATAGAATCATTATTATTAAAGCTTAAACTTATATTAAAACATAACTGAGATAGCACTATGTTACTTTCTTTAAGTGTTACCTTTTGGTTCTCTTCAATTTCTGTTCTGAGTTCCAAGGAAACAACTGTTTTTGTTATGGCTCTGCAGAAATAAAATCATGATGCTGTGAATCATCTTTCTGTTTATCTAGTGAATAGATTACTTATCTAACTAAACCATTTTTTGTACCTTAAAAATCAATATACTTAGTCCCCTAGTATGAAGAGCTACAATCAGAAGAACTTGCACTTTGTGGTATCATTAAACAGTGGAATGTGCTATTCTTTTCTTGTTATATATATATATATATATATACACACACACATATAATTCAAGAGAACATAGAAACATTATTCACACGCAAACTGCACCAGGAAAGACAAGCTTTTGACTCTCAGTGCCTGGTTTCACATTAACCCATAATAAAAGCGGGCAGCTTCTAGAATGGTGGAGTCTGACAGCACAAGATATGTGGGTTCTTGCTCCTTTCCCTACACTGGATCTAGTCATTGTACCATCATGGAATGGGCAAGTTCAGCTCACAAATCTGACCAGAAACTAGATGGCAGGAAAATGCATACCTTAAGAAGCTATAAGCAACAAAATCTTAACATCAGTTGTTAAAGAAGAGACCAGAACTCAGCTTCCTTTTACTCTCAAGTATATCTCCACCTGCTTAAAAAGGAATAACTGCTATATGCTCATCTTCACACCCCAGGTCATTAAATCTATCAAAAGGAATCTATTTCTACATTGGTTGGGCAGGCCAGATTATGACTGAAGTTCTTTAAATTAATTTGAGAATGCTCAGATAATTCATGAAGTACAAAGAGTAGTGGAATGGCACATAAATGCCTGACACAAGGTTGAGTGGGCTGTTTGCAGAAGGGGATCCCAGGAGAGTGTGATCCAGAGAAAAGGTTAAGCCTACAGCCACCAAACAGGAATGCTATCCAATAAATTCTTGAGGACTTGATGCAAAAGGGTCAGAAGCATTTCACAATAATAGCACAGCTCATTCTGTCAAATTTACCACCAGTCCACACCAAGTCCCACCAAAGAGAAATGCTGTAAGATCCTCTTTTAGCCATAATCTGAAGAACTGTGCACAAACATTCCCCAGTGGTTGCTTCCAGCTAAATAGAAACACAGACATTAATTAACCCGACTGATGCTGCCTGTCTCATGCTCCACTGAGAAAAAACAGAGGAAGGAAGGAAACTTCCAAAGTATTCATCAACAGAATTACCTGGCCTTTGTAGGAAAGTTCTGACTGAGATCTTTCATGACCATCAAAGCATCCACAGGAGGAGCAGCCAAAACGCGTGCAGCGGTTTGAAAACTTAAATCTGCAAGTGAACCATCAGTAAAATGAAAGAAACTATTGCAGCCATCTTAGAATTTGACTTTCAACTTTTTTTTGCTTATTAGTTACATATAAAATCCATATTCAAAATCCATATTCTAAATTCATTTTCCTTTGCTTTTCTGCATTTAACAGATGATACAAGTAGTCAGTTTAAGAGTAAGTGGCTTCACAATACAGAAAGCAAACCTCACTTCAGAAGTCCCATGAAAGAAACTTTCCAAAAGCTATTTCAACAGACTCAGCAAAGGAGCTTTAGAAAGCCCATACTATCCACTGCAGGAATTTACAGACAAACTCTCTTAACTGAACGTGGTCACTACTGCCTCATTTGCATAGAACACAGGAAGATAGGGTTACTTTAAGTTTTTGCAGTGCAATATTGAAAGTCTTTACACAGATTACCTTGTAACTGCCATACTTTTAAGGGTGCCATCTCGTTAGTACTTTCCACAAGGTGTTTTCTAAGCTCTTTCAGCTCTTCATTCAGATCAGGATACAACTGCCTAAAAGGGAGTGAGGGTCAAGCAACTCTGTGGCTTCCTGTAATTAAGTCTGCCATCATTTCAAATAAACTAATATACAAAAGTGTATGTTGCTAACGCATGTGGATAACCCAGATATTTAAAATAAAATAACAAATGCATCAAGCTGCTTAATATGACAAAGACTAACAATATGCAACCGAGCTTTACCTTAATTTCCCAAAAAGAAATCCCTGCACCTCATCAATAGGGTCATTTTCGTCTATTACTGTAGCATTCACATCAGTGCCTATGAACACACAGAGAAGAAAAACACAGCTGAATTATTCAGAAACAGCTCTCACACGTATTTTGATAAGCTTACCAAAATGCACTGCAATAACAGAAGAGGAAAGAAAGGACACTTGTGAACCTGTATCCAAGAGGCACTAACTGTACAGATGAACAGCTGAAATAAAACCAGGGCGGATTGTTTAGAAAGAAAAGCTTAAGCTGAGTGGAAATCTCAGGGATGTAGGCATTGCAGAGGAACTCAGTAGGACCTAGCAGCTCTCAGGACAAGCAAGCTTTGTAGAGGACATGACAAACTCCAACCACGAGCGTAATCCTGATCACAGTGATCTAACTGGCCGGACACAGACCAGCTCCAATCTACGCTTCATGCTCAAGTCCAATCAAAGCCCCGACTTTTCAGATGAGCGATTGCTTCTGGACAGGCAGAAACAGCACAGACATGCACAGAAGACTGCATGCAGAATACGCCCAGAATCAAACAGGAGCTGAATGAAAGCCATACACCTCTAATTTGCAATATAATATCAGTAGCTCATAGCAATGCAAGTAATTTGTCCATTTTGTGAAGCATTTTAGATTGCTATTGGTATAAAGCTTTAAACATTTACAGACGAGTTTTCCTCAGAATTACTTCTACATTCACATACACACACGCACACTCAGAGACAAAAGCAAAAGAGACAAAATTCTCCTATTTTACAAACAATATCAGTGCTTTTATGTGACTCTTTGATAAGAAATTAATGGAAATTCTCACACACTAACAACAAAAATCATAAGCTGAATCACTTGGTCTAATGAGCTAGTTCCTCTCAAATCCAACCCCTTTTACAAATAAAGACCAATAGTTTCTTTTGTCAATACTCCAGACCACAGCAAGAGCTCAGATCTGCATCTAGAAGCTGATTAAACTGCAAAACCCTGAAGAACCCCATTCAAAATATGAGTCCTATTCTTCACAGCTGTTATCTGTTACTAAAAGAAGGGGGGGGTGAGGGGGGGAAAACCAAATACCCAGAGGCAAAAAAAAAAGGAACCAAAAAACTAGTTTTTTTTTTACTGAACTCTTAACTAAAAGCAGAGATTTCCATTTATCTTCATGTACACGTGTGTGTGTATGTATACTTGTTAGTGTACACAGTCACACAAATTACCCTACATTTGGCAGATGCACAGCTGTTTGAAAAACAGAGGTCAGTGCTCTACAGAAAGCAGTAAAAGAAAATAAATGCACAGTGTTCTAAATCCTGTTTTTCCAAAAAACAAGAACAGGAAACATTCTACTCTGAGGATGGGTAAGCTAAGTGACATTAAAGCAGAGGAACTGCTTTATACCTGCACGCAATCTGCTTATCTGGTGAAAAACTGGTCACATTAATTGTGCTGTTAATAAGATCTAGTCCAGAGTCATGACACTGTTGTGCCCAGCATTTCGCAAGACAAGTGCCTTACTGAATATATGATTCAAGGAACATAGAGAGGAAGAAAAGATAGTGATTTTGATGATTTCAGGTCAGAAAGAAAAGTATCTGCAATTCAGACAAAGAGCCATTCATTCAAAAAAACACCACCACCACCACAACCTTGTAAAACTGGAATGCCCACATTAAAGTAGTTATTAAAATAAGCATTCACCTTTCACCTGCGTATCATCCTTGGCCTTATATTCAGTACTTTTAATAGCCAGTTCCACACCATAGCCAGAGAGGTAGACTTTTTCCTTACTGGGATTCTGCCAGGAAAAGCAAACGTCACAATATTGCCACTCTTTGTTTTGATCTACAGATTAAAAGCTGCCATTTCCCAAAGCTTCAAAAACCCAAGCTGGTACATGCTTTAGATCTAATGGGCCAGTGATAAATACAGTGAGTGAACTTCCAGTAATGTGTTGTAATAGCACAATATGTGTAATGGCACAACCATGCCAAGACTGACTGTGTTAATACACTTCATTTCTTACTTAAGTACCTCTCCCAACAATAATAAACAGATTGCCTTAAAAAATGAAAGCAGTACATGCAGTGTATGACTATGTTAGCTTTAGTACCATTAAGTGATATCCAGGAAAAAGTCAAATCACTCCAATTTCTCATAGTTTTTAAAATCCAGTTAAACATCAGTCCGATGGTTACGGGTTATGGGAGAAGATGGCAAACAGCACGAGGTGCACTAGGAGCAGTAAGTGGTTCTGTAACAAAATTGCCTTTTATTGGAAATGGCACCCTATGGTTAATCTCAGCTTTTTGTAACAAGTGACTCAGGTGGCCTGGCCATGGAAAGATCTGATTCTTATTTCCTAGAGCAATGTTTTTCTAGGTTAAACTCTGCAATTTGTCTGGAGATTAGCTCTGCATTTGGAAAAACTAAATGATCCTCTTACTTAAACAATCAGGAGAAAAAACCTGTATCCCTAAGCTACACACAGTAAAGCAATAAACTGTGAGTATGCCAAATAATGATCAAGCAGCAACGCATTATGCAAGTGTAAATTTAAAGGGAGCTAACAGAGATCACTTTTTCTTTTGGCCCTTCTTGGCCAGTTACTCTTTCCTGTGTTACCCTGAGCATATATACTTACAGCAATATAGTGTCTGAGGACATAAGTGATTTCTCCTGCCTCAGCCTTTATAACAAGCAGCTTATGGAATCTGTAGAAATCCTCTGTGCCAATCTCAGCATACAGTATGACAACAGGACTGTCGGGGTTGGATGCTGGGTACGTGTGGTCCCCTTTGAACAAAAACGGCTTTGGTCTAAGAGTAAACATTGAAGATTATCACAATGTGATCCGTACCATTTCCTTACTCAATGCAAGGTTCATAATTTCTTTTTCTCATGTTTAAACACCGCTTCTGCCTTCACTGCATACATACGTAGTACCACAGCTGGCAGCACTGGATGCAGTGCTGATAAGGCTCCGTTAAAAATTGACACAGGAAAACATAACAAGTAGCTAACTGCTATTTTGAAGCTAATATGATATCTTTTCTTAAATGTTAACCATGTCCTTTAAATTTTCAGGAGGTTTTTTTTGTGGGTTTTTTTTTTTTTTTTTTTTTTTTGAGATTCAGAAGTTCTGTATAAAAATAAAAGGCTAATAGAGCAAGGGATCAGTAAATACTAATTCCAATCACAACTAGTAAGAAATAAGAGACTGCCGGTTCTGTGCAAGAGATGGATAAATCAAAACCGAAGAACCAGAAACTACTGATTTATGACAGTCTCTCTACAGCAGTACAGCTAGGTTCAGTTTTAAGATCTAATGTAACAATTGGAAATGAAGCCAATACCTTTCTGAAGCAGCCTTTAGAAGTTGTCCAAGAGAGTCATATTCACATGTCTTCTCTCCATGCACAGCCAAAAACAGGGTGCAGCCCTTCGGTGGAGGCTCATCTGCTGCTATCTGTATTGAAATATTTGCAGTAATAGGTTGAAAGTTTACCCTGAGAACAAGTGAAACTGATAACAGCACAGCTCTATTGCAATTGGTCTCCCTTCCTATTTATTACATAATTTAAACACAAGGTAAACATCACAAAATTGACAAATACTTCTTAAGTTTTTATAATTATTTTTTCAGCCTATTATTCTTAACCGTAATAATAGTTCCAAGCCAAAAACTGGGGTTTGCAATTGCAAAGGATTGGGATTTTTTGTATTATACATCAGAAACCACTGCATTTGTTTAACAGCAAACGATAAAATGATTCAAGAAGAAAAAGGAAGATGCATTCTTTTGTCTGGTCCAAAAAAGCATGTTATAATGAATGGCTTGCAACAAACTGTATGGTCACTAAGGTTAACAAGGAACGCAGAGCACAATGAGCTGCCAGTTTGAGGTTCTAATCACTACAACTACACATTCATGGATTGCACCTTTAAGTACAACTGAATAATGGGAGCATCACTAGCACAATAAGCATCAACACAGCCATAAAAATTTTCTTTAAAAGTCCTCACACATTTGTGAGTGCAGTGGGTACCAAAGATATACAAACATTTCAAAATCCCAGTTCTTTAGGCTGCTGTAGACAGATGGACTCCAGTTTGGCACATGACAAAATCAGCATACACCTGTGCACTTGAGCTCAGCTGTATGAAGCACCTGTCAGTTCAAGATCTTGTTATTTGTAACACAGATGGCTCCTTCCCAGAGGCCTTACCGTAATGCTCCACAAAACATTGGAGGATTTCTCCCGTGCTGTACTAACCTGCTGAAAAGCTTGGACTGTTGCAGAGTAAGAACGTAAAGACAAGGAAAACTTCAACAAATTCTGCTGTAAAGGTGACAAGCTCTGGGAGGCCACCTTCAGCATTTCATGGTAAGCAGAATAATCACTGCCTGGAAAGTCAGAGTACAAGCAGTTACCTTCCCATACCATATCCCCATTAATTGAGATGTATATCAACAGAAACCCATTGACATTAATTGAAAATATGCACATGACCTTTCCTCTTTAATTTTCATTACAATCAGTGCCACACATGGATGAGAGTTAACTTCACCCCTGAGAGAATGGACACTTATATACATTGCTAAGTATGCAAACAGGCCTGGGGAGCAGGGAAACAGTTAAGAGCTCCCATTTAATTTCAGTTTAGAAATAGAAAAAAATAGTATTTTATGCTTGATGTGGAGACAGAAATAGGAAAGTGAAACAGTTGTCTGCTACTGCTTTTGTCAAACGGACATCAGAAGACCTCAAGTACCTTCACAATAAAACCAATACCGAAGTCAGCCCTCATTAGATTTTTACAATACTATATAATGGAAGACAAAAAAAAGTTCATTTTTCATCCGTGCCAATTTCCAGTAATCATTCAAGAAAATCATTATTAAAACTTACCATCATGTTCAGATGTCCTAATATTTCGACTGGCTTCAACAAAATTCCAGAATTTTTCTTGACTTTCTTCTGACAAAAATTCACTGAAGAAGAGAGGAGATAGCTGGGTCTGTGAATTCTCTCACAATACTAATACACTGTAAAGCTTCACAGAAGGTCAGCTCCCCCTGTATCTTTACCCATGGCAGAAAGCTGTCTACTACTAGAGAAAAGCAAACCAGGAAAGCTAACAACAAACAAAGCAACTAATAGCTGCAGGCCAGGACAAATGCATACTGCACGAAAGAAGCTTGTACAGCACCTGTTCATCTCTCAAAGGCTGAAATGCACACTTTGGGAGCCATTCTCCCTCTGTTATTTCTTTGCTAGCTATCTTCTATGTGATGCAAACATTTTTGTTCACTTTATTACAACAAACTATAGTTGGTTAGAGCTACTAGCTGAAGTGGTGTGGGGTTTTTTTAATGAGCAAAAAGAGAAGTCACAGCTTCAAACCATGACACTGCAATCCCCCGTGTACTAAGTACATAGTTATGTAGGTATAGAGCCTTAGATAACAAAATAGTTCCCTTGTGCCATTATGACATCCTCTGGCATATGAAACAAGACGTGGAGCCCACTAGCCACTGTAGTAGCGTACGTGCTCATTCCAAGCCTTTCTGACCAAATGCAATGAGCACTGTTGAGACGTTTGGGTATGGAATGGAGGTGCTGGGTACATCAAGCAGCAGGAATGACTTGGCTCTGCAATGCTGCATGACTCTGGAATTCAGAGTCTTCATGACTCTGAGATGAACAGAGCTACCCAAAGTCTTGGAATGCAATGGTCTGGTTACAAACCAAGCCTTGGGCACGGAATTATTATTGGATTACTATTTTGTAGTCTTCTAGGGTGAGCTTTCCTCCTAAGCTCCCTCTGAGATCGTTCTAAGTTATTCCCCTCAAAATGTTTGATATTGTCAGGGTCTTTAAACCCTGGCATCAGCACCTGAGCTTTGCACTTTATTGCTTGAGGATTTTTCAGTCTTCAAACTGAAGATCTACAGAGAAGGTTACAGAAGAGTAATTATTCTCACCCAGAGCACGCCTGTTCTGTCACTCAACGTCAAGCCCAGCAGAATGTCCAATGCACAACTATTTGCACATGAACAAACTGTGCTAACACAGGCAGAATTCCATGTATGGCAGCACCTCTAAACAATACCAAATTCATCACACACACACTTGCACAAACACCATGAAGTCCTGCTTTGCCTTGACATCGTCAGATGGTTACACTGTGAAGTGAAATGACTGAGACTTGTCAAACGCTAAGCAGACATGCAGGGAGAGGCCAGCATTTAGCAAACAGGCCTGTACACCAATCCCATGTAACTGTTAACACATCTATTCAAAACATTTTATAGATAAAATACAATATAAACAGTGACTGTGGTTTGTCCATATTCATTTATAGCATGATACAATTATTTCCCTAACTTAAACAACACCTTAAAAAAAGCAAATTAAGATCTTCAATTGAAAGAGATCTCTGCAGGCACACCTACAGAGCTTACAAGAACAAAGCTAAACTCGAGCTAAATCCATGCAAGGAACAGACACACATCAAAACCTACAGTCATTGCCAGAGTTAAGAATGCTTTACTGCAGAATCCTACACAAAGAAGAGTCCAAGGAAAACCTCTGAGGCAAAAAACACTTATTAATAAGAATTCTACGATGTTTGTTCAAATGCACAACAAAAGGAATACAAACAATAAAAATCGTAACCATCTCCTTTAAAATATTCATACCATCTCCTCAAGCATAGTAACGATTGCATTCAGCTAAGTGTTATTGTTGCCAGCAAATTAAATTGGTAATGACTGGCATCCAAAGCACCACAAAACTGAATCATGCATTCTCTATTCCACACCAGCAAAACTCCTAGCTGCGTATTTCTTTTTTAATTCACAAACTCCAATTACCGTTGCAATGTGACACGCTCAAGGTGATGGCTAACAATATTCATTCACATTAGATCATGAATTCATGCACATCAGCACGAATGCAGCCACTATTAACTCACTGTCGTATCTACACAACCTGCTGGTTCAGGCAGGCAGAAGGCAGCTCTTGCCCATGCCTGTATGTCAAATGCATCTGATGGGAGGGCAACAGAAGCAGCTACCCCGAAAGCTACAGCTCCCCAGGGACACAGCTGTCCATAAAAGCACTTGGATGGTAGCAAATGGGGTATTTCTGATTGCTGCTCATGGGCTAATGTATTAAGAGAGAGCTGCCTCTGCACAGACACAATGCAGGAGCAGAGCTGCATCACAAGAAATAGAAACCAATATGTCCATGGCAAACTGGACACTAAGACACCATACAGGAGTGCTTACAACAAAGCTGATCCACCATAGAATCCTTTAAAGTTGGAAGGGACCTCTGAAGACCATCTAGTCCAACTCCCCTGCAATGAACAGGGACATCCACAACAAGAATAGGTTGCCCAGGGCGTTATCCAGCCTCACTCTGAAAGCAGTAATCGCGAAGTAATCTCATAGTAAACACTAAGAAAAGCAATTTACAACTTCTAAACACAGAGAGCTATACTGTTTTATACTCTAAGTATATTCTGATTTGTGAATGAAAATCACAATGCACTGACCTTGTTTCAAGGAGCAAAGGAGTTGAAGACCACTTTGTAGTTAGAGACGTTGTTACAGCTTTAGAATCTCCTTTTACAAATGAACAGCTGAACCAGACTCCCAGAATTGCAATAAGAATTCCCATTTTATAGGGGAAGCCTAAAAAAGATGAAGAAAGCAAGTCAGCTTCGTGCTGTCTCTTTTTGTAAGTACAGAATCTCACATATCCGAATATATCGAGACATTTTAAGATTGGGTGGCCTGTAATAATCCAGTTAATCATACTCCCATCTGTGCTTACAAAATTAAAAGACGCTATAGAGGCGTGAAGAGAGAATAATATTTTAAAATCTGACTCCTGAACTATAATCAACGTTAAATCAATTCCTGCTTCCTTAATGTTCATGCTTTTAAATGTAAGTGCTTCTCTTCTGGGACACCCACATCATATGTCACTTGCTTTAAGATGCACTTCAAACAAGGGACCTTTGAATTAGGTGGACCAACAAGCTACTTTCTATGGGAAGTAAATTCACATTCTCCATTCATGCAAACACCCCCATGGCTGCACTAACCAATGTCAAAAGAGTCAGGTGAGGTCAGGGTCCCCAGTCAGCCCCTTATGCTCAGCTGTGTACAGCACACCTCTGCTCCGGGGAGTGAGGAAATGAACATTTCTTGCAGGCACTACATGCCACCAGGATCAGAAGCTGAAATAGGAATAAGGACAGATTCCAGTGACGCAACTTACTGTGAGAAATGACACAGCTTATCGCCAGCACCACCGCTCCCACCTCAAGGTGATACAAATACACAACGTGCATGCATATATATACACACATGCTATTTCTTTGCTCTTCTCATGTACTTCCATGCCTATGCATTCTGTGACCACTCACCACAAGGCAGCTGTGGGGGATTTCCTTGCCCACAACTTCCATAAGCCTATGGAACACATGAGTTCTCATGGTAGCTTTCTACCACAGACTCCCAAAATCCAAGCTTCACTCCTGACTGGTGCGCATTTACTGCACAACCAGACATACCCCCGGACACTCTTACTTTTTAATCCCTATTTTTCTGGATAACAATGTTCCCAGTTCCTCTCAGAATCACAGAATCAGAATAGACCCCATGGGCCATCGAGTCCAACTCCTGGCTGAACAAAGGACCACCCAACTCCGAACCCTGTGTCTGAGGCGCTGTTCAAGCACTCACTGTGCACCGCGAGCTGCGGACAGAAACTTGGCACGCAGGCACACGTCACCGCACCGTCTCCACAGGAAGGAGGGCCCCCGGGTCCCGCGCAGGCGCCCCCGCCCCAAGCACCGAGATCCACGGCCGTCCCCACCTCTCCCCCCGGCCTGGCCGGCCTGCCTACCTGCCTGCCAAGGGGCCGCGGCCCTGTCTGCCACGCGGGTCGCCCTGGTAACCTCACCTGCAGCCGGCCACCACGCGCCCTTCCGGCTCGCGCCGCTCCTACCGCTTCCGGATGCCGTGCTTCTGCTTCCTGGCGAGAAGGGCCGCGCCGCCATAGAGTTGTGGCGGGCGGAGCAGAGCGTCACCGCGCCGCCATCTTGGGGCGGGGCGCTCCACTCCGCCCTCCCGCCGCGAGCAGCCCAGCTGGGAGTGGAACTCGGTGGCTCTGGGCAGAGTGCGGGGAGGACCGGCGGTGTCACCGTGCTGAGCGGAAACACCTCCCGTTCTGTCGCTCCCACAACTGCCCCTCAGGCCGCGGCCCCGGGGGACACGCATTGCTCGGCCCCGCCCCGCCGCGTTGCCCGGGAAACCCCGCGGGCTACAGCCAATAGCGCGCCGTGGTCGGGTGCCGCCTCCCCGACATCTCGCGAGATCTTCGCCAAGAGCGCGCGTTCGCGGACTACACCCGCCAGCAGCCCCAGCGAGCTGCGGTCTCGGCCAATAGGGTGAGGGAACGAAGCGGGGGGCGGGACGGACCTGAGCCAATCCGCCGTGGGCAGCGGCGGCGGCGGAAGCACAGCTCCGTTCTGGGCGCCGGCGGCGCGCAGTGAGAGTCGGGGCTGCGCCCCGGGGCAGGTACCGCGGCGGGCAGCGGGCTGTCGGGAGCTGAGGGTGGCGATGGGGCCGGCGGCAGGCAG